>NW_015113209.1:87410-103833 GCF_001443285.1 Poecilia latipinna
ATCAGACTTCACAGCATCTGCTGTCACCATCAGACTTTACAGTATCTACCAACACTTTTAATCTTTACAGTACACTCTGTATAGACTCTGTAAAGTATACTGTAAAGTATCAGACTTAAGAGAATCTACCATCAGTGTCAGAATTTACAGTGTCTCATGTCACTATCGGATTTTACAGCATCTACTGTCACTATTGGACAGTCACCATCAGACTTTACAGTCATATCAACAAGCATAGATACAACAGACCCTGAAAACAAGGTTTTAAAGCCTACTTCTGGAACCATTTCCATTTCACATTCTTAAACTCCTCATTGACAAATACAGGCAATTGCATGACAAGCAAGTGTCTTGTGAGGATCATCTCATAAACCCGTCACAGTATAATCAAACAAAAATAGAACAAAATGCCGAAGGGGAGGAAAAAAAAAAAAAAACACAAGTGGATTTACTTTCCCAGTAGAAAGGGGGAAAAAAACTGGCTAAGAATGAATGAACGAGCCCACTACATCCGCCAGGAGCATTTTTCCTGCCCAGGAGATCATTGTGCCAGTGGGTGGATACTGTTACAGCAGACACGTTGGGGAGAGTTTCTGTGAAAATATTGTTAGGGAAGTGGAAGTTGTCTGCGGCGTCTGGAGTCGGGCCCACCGACTCTCAGCTGGAGCCGGGTCGGGTTGGAGCGCCGCGAGGTTTCGGCAGCCAGCGTGACTGAGCTGGATGATGCAACCTCTCATCTGTAAACAGCTGGCGCAAAGGACCATAAAGTGTGTGTACATTTGAGGGACTTTAAAGAAAAGCCTAAAAAAAATAAATAAACAAACAAAAAAAACCATAACACCCCCTCCTCCAGTAGACACAAAAGTACTAAAGACCCTTGAAGTTCTCGTGAAAATGAACCAGGAATCTGAAATCTAATGTCAGCTCATCACATCCCTGGCAGCCCCTACATGTTCCCTTCAAACCCACCGCAGAACCATCTGATGCTACGAGCCACAAAGGGAGGCTTTGAAGTAGCAACACCTCCTGGCCCGCTGACCTCGGGTAGCAGACACAAAGCTTTCATTGCTTCCCACGGTTATTAATCTGTGAGTGTTTTTTTCCCCCTCCTCCTCCTTCTCCTCTTTTCCCCCCAAAAAAAACCTCTTTGCCTCGGTTGAGGGAGACAACCGCTGTTGCTATTTATAGCTGGGGGGTGTGTGGAGATGGGGTTGGGGAAAGAGAGGGCAGCCTGCCGAAAATGTAACAGGTCCCAGCTGCGCTGCTGTTTGAACCCGGGCCAGGCCCTGCTCTTCCTGGGCTTTCAGAAAGCAGCAGGCCTTGGCATCTTATGAATGACAGAGCAGCGATGAGAGGGGGGAGTGGAGGGAGTTGGAAGGGTGGAGGGGAACGCAGCAGGAGAACCGTGTGTTGGGAAACACTCTAGGTGTTGGCATAAATCAACAAGCTGTAAGTGCGGTCAACCAACATTATCCAAGATAATGTATTCCACTCCACATTTTCCCTCCAGCCTCCCCCAGGCCATACTCTCCTGAGCTCCTCCAGGTTCAGGAGAATGTGTGTGTGTGCGCGTGTGTGTGTGTGTGTGGGTGTGTGTGTGCGCGTGTGTGTGTGCGCATGTGTGTGGGTGTGTGTGTGTGCATCCAGGAAAGAGAAGGCTTGGGGTGTGTGTATATGTGTTACTATGGTCCCTGGGGTCATTACGGACCACTCTGTGGGGGCAAAAGGGGGGAGGAAGAGGTAGCAGGCCCTGCTTGGAAATCACCGGTGACCTCTGTTGCACTTTTAACCCCAGTCTGGAAGGAAGGACACCATAACCCCCCACCACACACACCCCACCACACACACCCCACCCACCACCCCCCATCTGACACCATGCCAAACAATACAGCAACTCAGCTGAGCGCTGGAGAGCAGAGTGTGTTTCAGACAGGTGCACGTGTCCAACTGAGGCAACGATCGCCTCACACTCTAAAGCAACTTTTTTTCCCTTCTTAACTGAACAGAAACACACAATCAGTCTTTGGTAATGAGCTGCTTGGACAGAGCCTCCGGTGTCATTGGTAAAATGCGGCACAGAGGCACGGATCAGCTGCGTAGCGTCCTCTGATGCCATGAGAAAAAACAGGCAGTACGAGAACTAATTATAAAGGACAAACAATGAAAAAAAAAAGAAAACTGGGGAGAGGAAACAGAAAAAAAAATCTATTTCTCATTCAGACAAAACCTCCTGGAGATCACAGCGGCCGTATAATTTCCAAACACCCTCCCTAAATACAACTTGGGTCGATATTCTTCTGGCAGTGAGAATATTTTTACAGCAGCTTTATGTACCTGTCGCGGCATTGAGGCTCAGCAGGGAAAGAGTCAGACACACATCTATGGTCAGGGTTTCGAAGTTTGCATTTAAACAGGAAGGAATTGCAAATGTTATTCCCAAACACAAAATATGAGTTTAGTCCTGTGCAGCGGAAACTTCGAGGGTGTTACAGCGGGAAGCATTCATCACTGCAACTACAAACCCAACTATACATGAGACAAACACAAGGTCGCTCATTCTGTCAAAATAATTCACCAATATAAAAGTTTTTTTATATGACAACCCAGTGACTATGACGCCTGCAGCACAGCACAATGTCAAATTTGCACTGTTTGAACGTTGTCATTATCTTAGACAGAGCAGATGTCATGAATAAATTTAATGTTAAACATAATACAAGTTGAAAGTGTTGCATTATTTTCAGCCTCCTTTTCAGCATTTGCACTTGGTACCAGGCTAAATTGACAAAGATACTGCAGTATTTTGATTCCACAGTAGAGAAAGTCATATAGTTTCAGTAAGTAGGTGTAGGATAAAAATATTGGTATTGGTATGGGTTATTGGCCAAATGAGTTTTAGTATATTGGCATATGGGATATTGACCGAAAATCAAATATTGTGCATCCCTAAACCTAACAGTCAGGCTTTTGCCCTGCAGAAGGAAGCCGGAGTACCTGGGGAGAATCTATGGCACGCACACACATGCAAACGCCACACGGAAAAACACAACACTGGGATTTGAACCAACGATCTACTTTCTGCGTGGCATTCACATATACTGTGCAGCCTCGAAACAGAGACACCGTTTTCCATTTTTTATAAAATGAATCAGAATATGGTGAAGTGAACTTTGCCATTTGAATGTACGTGTGAAATGGAGGCTGCTCTAAAATCAGGAAAATGACTATAGCGCAGGGAATTCTGGGTAAACACAACAAAAACAAACGGGAGAGATGGCGCGCTCGCCATGTTTCATCAAAGACATACAACCGCTAAAATCTGACGCCACTCCCATTTTTGTAAACGCAACAAATATCGCAAAATTTGGTCCCCAATCAAACTGAATCTACTGGACAGTCAGGTGAGAGGTCACACTGAGACTTTTATCCTCAGGGTGGCGTTACAAAACGCTAATGGAAAAAACCAGCTGACATTAAGACTTTCTGTTCCTGGTCCTCTCTCTGCTGAACACAATACCTCACAGCTAATGCTGCATACTTGTGCTTTTACATGTATATTTGCTTGTACGCAAATATATATACAGGCATGTTGCAAATCAATTAATCGCATGATAAACTAAAACAAGCTCAATAATTTCCATTTGCATGATTTATAATTTTTTTCTTTTCTCTCTCTCTCTCTCGACCAAAAAATGGATGACCAAGTCTTCAGTCAAGTTCTTTGGTCTCATCTAGTTCTTTTTTGAACTTTCGTTTTGTTTACAGACTTTAACATGTGTTTTATTTGTTATATTTGATATTTAAAATGTGCCGATGTGAAATGTTTGTTAGAATTTAAAGCTTGTGAGAATATGCTTTTGCATTCTTGTACTATCACTATACGCGGTGAAAATGGTCTCCAAGTCAACAATATTATCATTTATCATGATAATTTCTGGGACAATTTATCATCCAGTAAAATTTCTTATCGTGAGTGAGATGTCAATGGAAAAAAACAATTACTTTTGATTTTAAAAGCTTTATTTTTAAAAGTTGAACATGACATCAAATATTATGCTCTTAGAAGGTATATTTTCAACTGAAATTGTCAAGCATTACAGGAGAACGGAACAGAAATGAACAAACTTTTGTTGATGTGAAACAAATAAAATAGGAATTAAAATATGAATTCTCAAAATCTCTCCTTTGTCTAGCTCATTTTAAATATTGCTTTTTTTAAGGTATAAACAGAAAAAAGAAGCATAGAGACAAAAAAAATATTGCTCAGTGAAAATTTAAGGGGGGGGGGAACAATAAAGTAGACGTCTATGCTCAGAAAGAAAATACATTTCAGTTCTTTATACTTTCTGCAAACATCAGCAACTTTCAAAGACATTAATTAAATAAATAAAATAGACATTGTCTTCACTCAACAAAGAAAAAACTTCCAATTATGTGAGCACCATCTCCGTTCTGCTGCACAGGCGTAGGACTCACTGGTCTGGGATAGTGAAGCTTTACGTTCTTGAAGCACACACCACTTTTTTTTTTGGTCCAACTGTAAATAGCCAAATGGTGGAACTGTTCGACGACTCCTCGTCAACAATGTCAGTCACTGTGTCTTCCATCTTTTCTTCTTGGGGGTGTTTATTACCCCCCTAGTCAGGTCCTACCTGTTGCCAGAGTCACCTAACAAAAGATCCACTTTCCTGGCATGTCTTGATTTTATTTTCCTTCTTTTTTTTTTTTTTCTAACCCACTAGAAGAAATTCTTCAGATTCCCACAGAGAATTGCATTAAAGGTGGTTGAATCCCACCACATCTAGAACAGAAGTGATTGGCTGCTTTCCAAGGCTCTGCTCCTCCTTAGCTTGGTCACTGAATTAGCAGAGGAGAAACAAGAACTGAAGCTTCACTGTTAAGTCAGGATGTTGACACGTTTTGGTTGTTGTTTTTTTTGTTTGTGTTTTTTTGTTTTTGTGATTATTGTGAACTAATATTACTGACCACATTTTGAGAAATCCTTTTTCAGCTTTATTTTTGCTGTCAGATGGTCTTACAAAATAAGTCTAATTTGCTGCACATAACCTTTCCTCCAAAAATGTCAGGATTTTAACATAGTTAATATTTGACGTGTAGATAACATTTTCAAGTTCTTGAAGTATCACCCTTAATGCAAGTAAAATCAGGTCCTGAGGAGAGGTCAAAATGCAAAACAGGACCTACGTGTTGGTCGTTCAAGTCAATGAACTGATTACACCTTTAGGAGCAAATCATACAGAAAGGCTAAATTTTTACATTAATTCATTTCACTAATCGATGAAGGTTCAGCTTCCAAGAGATGTTGTGAAACAGGAAGTCAAATTAGAGGGAGGCTGATGGGATTGGTCAAATTTCAGCCACGTTGCAGTGATTGGTCAGGAAAAGGAGGAGAAAGAGAAAACATGAAGGTGATTGGTCAAATGTGCAGAAAAGTTGCAATTTTAAATCTGTGCAAAATATTTTTTGAATGATGACCGAATTTGCACTACTAATCGTGATTACATTATGGAAGATCTAACTGCACAGTTGAGACTGATGAAAGACAATTTTGTTCAGAGGTGGTTACCCATTTAAATATACTTAAAAAAAAAGTTAAGGGACGAACTCCTACCACTATCACCGTCATCGTCCCAAGACCAATTTAAATGATAATCAGAAAATGTTGATCTGTGTTGAAATACCATATTTATATTTGTAACATGGTTGTTCATGTTTGGAGCTTAAGAAAGTGATCACAACTTTCTGGATGGACAGACGAGTAAACATCTGACACCATCAGTAATCAAACAATCGTTAAATGGAGAATACAGACTCTAAATGAAAACATGCCGTTTTCTGAAACAAGGCAGAAGAGACGTTATCTCCTGTAATGAAGCCAAAACTGTATAAAAATATATACATCTTGCATTTAAGATGTAAATTTGGACAAGTGGCAGTTTGAGCTTCACCTTGTTAAAAAAAACTAACAAACTATTAAGACCTCTTGATGTTAATTGGTTAATCGAAAAATTAGTCAACAGATCAAGCGTACGCTAAAAAAATATTACATTTATGCAATAAAATGTTTATGTTCTTATGTAAAAAAACTTTGTTGAATTAGTTTTTGATTATTGAGCATTCATATAAACACACAAGAAAGGCAAAAAGCCTTTAGTGCATTTCTAATATTGTATAAATAAGCTTAAGTGGTTAAATGAGAAATCTGCTTTTGAGAAATGAGAAAACTGTTTTTATCCAATTAAATCGCCAGAATAATCAACAGAATACTAGATTACTAAATTAATCGTTAGCTGCAGCCCAATATTAATATGTTGAACATCTAAGCTGGTATTGAACAGGAAGCCAGAGATCACAGGGAAATGTCAGAGGCTGGAGGTGAGCAGATCACTCATCTCCCCTCAGGAATACAACAATCAGACTCAGAAAAACAAAACTCTCCAAGCTGTGAGAAACTTTGACAAGACAAATGATCCGCCTATCGGTTCTGCTGCTACTTTTGAAAAGCCTGCGGTGTTGTAGAGTTTGTCATTTTACAGTCAAATTACACTTTTACTATTTTGCGTCTCATCCAAACAAAAAGTAAACAAGAAGTTTCTCATTTCAAACTTGGTTCAAAATAAAATTCGAAAAATACTTTTTAGAGGAAATTATGCTGATCCAGTGAGGAAGCATTGATATAAACATGCAAGAAAAGCAAAAAGCCTAAAAAAATCTCATCAAACTCGTTTGCTATGACTAATTGAAACTGTTTTATATTCAAAAAGCTGAACTATAACACTTTGTACACACCATGAAACTTGGTAGTGGCAGCATCATGCTCTGGGGATGCAGGAGACCCCCACCGAATCACAGTTTAAAATTCACAGATTTTTCTGTGGACTAACTGAAATATTCAAGGTAAATTCACCTATTCGCTGATTTTCTTTTTTCCGTAAAGCATATCTACAGTATTTGAAAAACAACAGTACAGTTTGGGAATATGGGCACAAAGCTACTGGCCACACTACTGGCTTACATTTACAAAGCAGCAGATTTTTTGTGAAGTCTGAAATGTCCTGGACAGAAACAACCTTGTTCTAGATCTTGCAGCCTTAATAAACGTAAACATTTCTCTGTTCTTGTGGAGAATGTAATCACCTACAGGTGGAGTTCCAATGAAAGGATTTAGATCAAAGCATATTTGTATATTAGAGTGGCCCAGTCAAAGTCCAGACCTATATCCAATTCAGAATCTCTAAGTCTGAAGTTGCTTGAGACCTCAGAAACTTGCTGCTTTAAGTCCAGTAAAAGGTGAACTGCAAACAAATACACAACGCTCAACTAAAATAATAATTTCAACTTTTACAATGACAATTACGCATCACTCGATCTTGATTTATCAGATAAATCCAAATAAAAAGAATGCTTTTGGTGATTGTGGCCAAACAATAAAAACGTTTAACATGAAAACCGTTTGGGTTGTAGTGTTGTTGTTGATACGACTCTGTTTTAAAATGAAAATAAAAAAAGTTAAGCATTCAACTTCTAACCTTGAGTCTCACTGTGCACTAAACAGTGTTTCTGCCCAGTCATCAATCACTTCAAGAGAAATCTCTCCTCTCTTTTTTCTCTCCTCCTCCTCCGTAGATAAACAATAAATAAATGACCAAAATTAGCACATGGCTAATCTGCATAAAGGGAAGCCCGCTGGCAGAGGTTGCTGAACTGAGAATATTGTGTCATGGCCCGGGCCACACCGTGGATATCGCAACAATTCAAAACCATGTGCGCGCGCGCGTGTGCGAGCGTCAGACGCACACGACGACGGAAGGTGAAGCTGAGGGTGAGCTGGGTGGAGCGGGAAGGCGGCGAGGAGGTGCCTGACAGAAAAGCTCGAGTCGGCAGGGCCGAGTGCAGCAGATGGACCACGAGGGGAGAGACGATAAACAACTGCTGCTAATTTAATCCGCCACATGGCCTCGGCTTGGCGCGCGCACACGCCATTGTTCTGCCTGGGAGCCCCACAAACACGTAACACGACTCACCGGCTACAACACAAGCCGTCTAAGACCGCCGGTGGAGTCACACGCACTGTGACATGGGATTTCCCGCTGTAACACCCCACACCCTTCAGCTACCGATTCCACTTCACCACCGGGGGATGTCACTCTTACCAGCTGCACCGGAACCGCAGTCCTATGAAATACGGTTTATTAGTTCCCTAAATTTCGTTTTGCTTTTCCTCCAAATTCCACCTTTTTAAATTATTTCAATTTTTCTGAATTCCATTTTAAACTAATTTATTAATCCAAGAAGTATGCAATTATAGCGTGACTGAATTTTTTTTTTTTAACAAATCAACAGCTAGAGGTCAACATTTCCTGTTACTCTGCATCACAAATGAAGCAGATTGCTGTGGTTTAAGGTGTTAAAAAAGTGCTTCCCCCTCATTTTTTGAAGAACTCAAACATTATGTGCAGAACTAATGGCCTTGTTTATAACATAAGAGAAAACCTGCCTTTTAAAAATTCTTTATAACACCAAAATAATACTTGTAGCTCCAACTTGGTATAAACATTCATTTAACTTGGCTAAATACAGAGGTTATTGCTGAAAATTGACAAAAAAAATTTCCATGTTCAGTTAATTGTAGAGCTTTTTTCCCCCCTTCTCTTAAAAAAATAAAATAAAAACAGTTTTGGCATATTCTACACATTTTACTCAGAGTTCTATTTCGATCTCCATCCTTTTATTATTTTAATATGCTACAAAGTTTCTAACCTATAACTCAGGTGAGTTGAAACTAAATCTCTTCGATTTCTCTTTGAATCTTTTCAATTCCACTCTCCTGTGTTCCATCTCCTCAAACCCCCTGGTTTTCTCCCAGCAGAACACTGAGCCAGGTTCTGGTTCTGCTGGAGGTTCCGTCTTGTTAAAGGGGAGTTTTTTTTCTCTCTACTGTGGCTATGCATGCTTCGTATGAGAGATCGCTGTACAGTCAACGGCACAATGCTAGCGACTGTTTGCTGTTCTACGTGCTCATCCAGGAGGAGTGAATGCTGCAAGTCAATGACTCAATGCAATCTTAGATAGAAAACCTTGTAACCAGTTTCTACTTAGGATGTGTGTATGACAGCATTGAAATGACTCCTAAAATGCCTTGAGACAACATTTTGAACAGCCTTAGTGGAAAGCATTACTTTAACAGTGTATACATTGACATTTTGGAGCAGTAAAATACCTGAAAATAAAACAGTGGAACAGTAACACTTGTGCTCAGTTCGGAGTATGAAGGTTAAACATGTAAGTGCAGTTTTAAAGCTGAAGTAATGTGGTCTCATTTTGTCAGACTGGAGTTTGCCCTCTGTCAAACAAAAACTTCCTAAAAGGTGGGAACAGGTCAACTGTTTTTATACTTTTTGCATAAAAAAAGTATTGAATCAAAATCCCTACATTAACTTCTAGCAGTTGGCCAAATTCCACTTTGATTTTAATCTGGAGGTCCACCAGTTGGCGGCCTCTGTCCTACCTGATAAATAAAAGCGCCTGATTGCAGCATATGGTAATTAGCAACATGAACAACTGACGATGTGAAAAAACATTTCTATTTCTGAATGTATTTATGTCTCGTAAAGAAAATCAGCTAAAAGAACCGAGTCCAAATCGTGTTTGCTGGCTGAGGAGCAGAGACGGGTTAGCAGCAGCTTCATCCGCTCCATTCATCATGGCTCAGCTCGCCGCGCTGCAGTGCGGTTGGAAGGCTGATATGAATCAAGATTTTGTTCAGCTGATACAATCAGTTGTACTTTCACAGAAATGCACTTCAAACTCTCACGGCGGCGACTGTTCAATAAGCTTTAAACAGGAAGAAAAGCTGCGGTGGATGGGAACGTTTAAGGTCTAAAGGCAACAATATCACAAGAAAGAAAATTACATTTATCTTACTGCTATGTCCAAACTGTGAGCCTTAAGCAGCTGTCTGCAATAAGCAAGACAAATAAAAGGTTGTATTCTTAATTAAGAGATTAATCTGAACCAATTTAAAAAAAAAAAAAACTCCATCTCCCTTCTGACCGCTCCATGACTCGTAATAAAAGTGAAGATTACGATAGTGCAGCGTAGAGAAGGTGGTGCCGCCGACGTCATCCACGCAGAGAAGAGGCACCGGGACCTCACTCACCCAGATGTTCACCCAGCTGTTCACAACAACTTCCAGAGATGCTCAGCAGAGAGAGACGGATGGGATCTGACACACTGAGATGAGAGGAATGAGAACACCAAAAACTAAAATACAAAAAGTGGAATTCAGGGTTTCCCCGAGTGTGCTATAAGCCTGGCAGCCCGCCAGGCTTGAGTTGCCCTCCCACCGGGCTAAGTTTAATTTGTTTCTTAGTTTTAAATAGGATTTTTTTTTATACACCAGTAACAGTGGTAGCAAAGATAGTTGACACACTGAACCTGGTGTGTCAACCATCATCCCACAACTGGGGCACTATGATTTCCACGATACGGAAAACACAAATGGACTCATGGAATTTAATAAACAAAATGGAATCCACACTAAAATGTGGAATTTTACAAAATTAAATGATATCTGATAGGTAAGGTAAGGCTAAAGGGTAGTTTCTGTAGTGTTTTGGCCACTGCAGCTCCTGTAGTTAACTGGTTAGGTGGGGCTCAGCATCTGCTCAGCTAACAGGTTAGCCGTGGTGAAAAACAATCTCTCAAACAACAATTTCTTCCTTTGCAAAAAAACCCCAACAAAACTAATAACTCGAAGCTTGGTGCAAGGTTCAGGGTCAGCAAGTTTTATGAAACAAACATTTTCTGACTGGAGATGCAAAGATACAACAACTCACAGACAGAGATGAAACTAGCTGGCTGCAGCTGGTCACGTCTAACTCTTAGACTTTATAATAAATCAGTGGAAGTGAGAGTTGAAGGTGCTTATTGCTGTGTGTCTAGAATCAGATATTCCATTAGGAAAATAAGTTATGTGGAATTTGGAAGATGAAACAAGTTTCAAATGGCCCTACAATATGACAATTCAAGGCGCAAAAGCAGCAAAGTGACTATCACAGCAAGTAGGTTCACACAAAGATAGCATTTATAAAAAAACAATCGTGCCGTCCCCGCTGTTGCAGCATCTCGTTGTGCACCTCGGCACAGATCGCAAACCCCACCTATCATTCAAAACAGATGATTGGGAAGGTTCTCTTAAAACCAAGTTCACCTGTGTCAAGTTTTTATAAAATCCTTCTATAAGAGCTCATTTTCAGAGAAAAATGCACTAATGTTATGCATCAAGTAAAAGCCACACTGCTTGATCACTCAGCCTTTAAGAGCAACCTTCTGTTTATGACGTTATATTTGTGCCAAAAACCAGAGCGTGCAGTGAGACTGATGTGAGCGCATTTATATTTGTGACCAAAGAATCGTGTGTGGGGTGTGAAAGCAAAATCACCATCAGATCTGTTCATTTTAGGCCGACAGCAAAACATTTGTAAAAACCTGACAAGTTTTTTTTTTTCTAAAGCTTCAATTTTGTAGAGAAATTTAACAACAGGGAGAAATACAAACCAGACAGACATTCTGATGGGTCAGGAAGCTACACAAGAACTTAACAACTCCATCCTCATATAAAGGATGAAAAAAAAAATCAATTCACACACCCTTCCATTAAAAGGAACTCATCTTACTTTCAATCTAACAGCCCTGGCTGGCTCACAACATTGCCTGGCGGATAATAATAAAAATATCAGTACCAGCTGAAAGATTCTGTGTACTGAGTGGGAAATAAGGCAGAAAAACAGTCCTATCAGGTAGATCAAAACAGCTCACCGAGGCCATCCAATAAAAATAAAAGCAGGTTCCCTGCTGCCAGGCCTGTCAGTTCAATATTACAGCTGCACACGCCAAAGAGTGAACATCCACCCAGACTGCCAGCTGTCAAGCCGTCAGCCTAAACTTCTATTTCCAGGTGACAGCAGCTGATTCCAAGGAGTGAGTGGAGGTGGCTGCTGTTTTATTTGGAGTTACCTGACGGGCTCTGAGTAGGACCAGCATGTGGAATAGATCTTTAAAAAATAAGTACTAAAACACAAGGTTATTTTAGATGGTTATAACTAAAGAATTAACAAAAACTATTGTGATAACTATAAAAGTGGCGATAAGAACTGTTTATTCCTCCTTTTCCAGGTAACTCTATGGCTGCTACTGCATGGCACTTGAAAAACACTCCCATTTATAATACGCTTTTATTTAACTGAAATAAATAAAAGTGGTAAGCAATGGGGGAAGACTATCGCTAACTGGAATAACAGAGTGTATGACATGCTGAAATTATAGGTATTATATTCTTCAGTTTGGTTTATGTTTTAGTCTTTTGAACTGATATGAAATTTATTTATTCCCCCCCCACCGCCACACACACACACACACACACACACGCAGTTTGATTTCCGTCGCCCTGGAAAACTCAGTTTTTAAGGAGAAAGCTCATGGAATAAAACCAGGCCTCTGAATTTATCCAGTTTGCTCTTGGGCAGCGGTGACTCCAAGGCGAGGCGACGGCAGTTACGTTATGGCAAAGCGTTGCTGGGAAGGATGCTTATTCAGGATGACCACCGGCACCCTGGACGACCCATTACGGAAAGTGTGTCACTCACTAAGATGCCAAAAATACACACGCTGCTGAATGAGGCAGAACCACTTAAGGACCTGGCTCTGACACCGACTGTCTCATGGTGAGAGACACAACACTGACGACACACACACGCACAAACAAACAAACCATCTGAAGGAAACAGAATCTAAAGCTGACTGTCATAACTGTATCTAGGAGTAATACGGTTAACGTCGTTAGGATCAACATTAGCAGTCGTGTGACGGATGAACGGAGCAGGACTGTTAGAACCAGTGAGGTCGGTTATTTGCATACTGCAGAACACCTGCTCATTCTGATGCAAATCTGCAAATCAGAAGTGAGGAGGCATACCAGCACACTTCACATACAAACTCTCCCCTTACAGCTTTATCACAATATTTTGTGGTGCTATTGTGATAACTATAAAAGTGGCGATAAGAACTGTTTATTCCTCCTTTTCCAGGTAACTCTATGGCTGCTACTGCATGGCACTTGAAAAACACTCCCATTTATAATACGCTCATAATACGAAAATATGTAAAAAATAATCCAGACAATACTGACAGTTTCGAGGGGCATTAAACATCAGTATTGAAATTTATTGTGACAAAAATAAGTTTTTGCCATGACATGAGATTTATCGCGATAAACGCCCAATCCTAGTCTGATATCAGCTAAAGAACGAGTAACAGATTTTTTCAGTCTGCATCTAAACTCTCTAATCACAATAGCAGCACTCCGCCCCATCATCTAGTCCGCCCCACAATTTTTATCCAGCTTCACTTATATCCTTCTGACAGACCCATTGGTTAGTAAAGAAATGGCTCAGTTGTTCTCAAACCAATTGTTGTTACTATTGTTCTCTGAGTAACATCACCTGATGAAGCCTTTTCTAACATCCCACTCTACAAAATAAGTAAGAAAACTATGTATGATTTGTGCTGATATTTAAAGCTGCGATATCGGTATCGTACCGTGGGTGAAAAAGTTGTATCAGGACACACCTAATAATGTTTTAACATAATGTGTTAAGACCATTTTCATAATGTAACGGGCATAATAATGCAAGCACACTCTCTCAAAGATAAAACTTTAATTTCTAATGATCATTTAACCTTGGAACTGGAAGACATTTTAAATATTCAACATAAACAGCAGGAACAACAAATAAAATGGAAGTCTCTAAACAAAACTGTCTTTCAAAACAGGACCAGTTCAGACCAAAGCACCAGTCTGAGGACTTTTTTCATTCAGACTTTGACAGAAAGAGACACAAAAAAAACAAACGGAAATTAATTAGCTTTAGGTTACAAAGTTTGTTCCCTCAGAATGATCAGAAACCTGCCAAATATCCTCCAGATTTGACTAAAGTGTTGGCATGAAACAAAAAAACAGCTGAAAAGTTATTACAGCTAAACAATCAGCCAATTTTGCACAGCTGGAAAAAATAAAATGCACCCTGTCAGAGAATTGCTCACTTGTTTCTACAAAATCTATTTCAAATAACTTGAAGAACCACCGAACAGTATTTGAAGAAAAAGCTCTGATTTACAGTTAGCTGTCTTAGCTTGCTTAAGCAACCAGGAAACGAATGAAGCCAGTCTTAGAACACCCAAAAACTGTCAATGTTTTCAAGGAATGTATTGGGGGCAAACAACACCCAAAGAAAAGTCAGTGGAAAATCTTTTAGAAATAAAGCAACAAAGTCCCAACAAGCTAAAATAACTCAAGATTCACCGAAAACCAATGTTCCCATATGCAGCAGACTCCATGGCAGACAGAGGCTAACAGCTGTGTTCATCCATTGAGGATTCTTCACATTAGTCCTGTAGGTGAGAAGGAGATGACCAGTCCATCACAGGTCGGTACCAGAATTGAACTACTGGAGGAAAAACAACAAAAACTCAAAGCTTAGCTCAATGTTCATGTTTATGAATTAGGGGAAAACTTTTCGGCGTGTTTTCTCAGGATTCGGTTGACAGGAGGCGGAAGAATACACGAGACGACGACTTATAGATTAGAGTCACATCAAAAACATGGAGAAGAAGCAAGCTAACTGGAGCCGTTAAAGCATACTGACTCTTAAACATTTAACTAAAATCAGTAAAATAGAGCTGAGAGTTTAGTGGAGATTTTGCTGAACTACTTCAATAGTCCAGTAAGGAGGAAAATGGATAAAAACTTTGGATTTTGGTTGAGCAGTACAGAAAGAGGGATTATGTCTAATGTTTACAATTTCTTTATGAGACAACTATTTCTGTTAAATTCAACTCAAACATTTTTAAAAGGTAGATTTTTCTTTTAAATGTGAATTTTTTTATGAGATGTTTAGTTTTAATGATGGTGAAATAATTCAAAAATATCCTGTGAAAGAACTCGATGTTCTGCTGAAACAACTTGAACAGCAGCAAATACCCATCTATTTGGCTATTGACTTGTTGAACTGTTTCCGTTCACTCTACCCATTTTTTGGGTTAATAACATGGTTAGAGTGGAAAAGGAGGAATTAAAAAAAATAATAATAAAAATGGAAAAAGTCGGATTTCGGAAGGGGAGAAATTAAATACAAAAATAAAACAAATTTACAGAAGATGGAGATGTGGAGAAGATGGACAGCTTTGTGAAATACTTCAGGGCTGAACTCAGCAAAATAAGTCTCAAAGAAAAAGAAAATTACAAACAGTAAAACATTGTGCACTCTTACATAATGAACAGAACCTGTTTTTATTTCTTCCATCACTCACACACATCTCCACTGAAGGAGAGTTCTAGTATTGCAGAGCTTTTCCACCATCACTAATCTTTATTTTCTGTTTTCATAAACAAGGATGTCAAGCTAACCCCAACCTAACCAGGTAACGACAGGTTCATGAGGATGCAGCGGCCAAAATACCTCAGAAACTACCACTTTGATGTGGATCCCTTTTCATTTGATTACGATTCTGTCTGTTTTCCACTTTACAGAAATCATAAGGCCCTAAAACTGGCACCGTATGAGTTAAGGAAATGTTATAGTCTAACCTATACGAATGAAAAATCTGAACCAGCTCCTGCATTGCTCATGTCGCTGTCTTTCTGCTCGATATTTAAGCCATTAGCCTTTTCCTGTGCAGATCAAAGGTGAAATGTGTATAAGAGGAGGAAAGGAGCATCAGTCTCTACCTTTGGAGTATCAACAACTGCACCTATTTAAAGGTTAACCACTTTATTCCATAAAAACCCCCCCAAACCCCCCATACGTCATGTAAATGAGCCAGTCGTCCCGCACAGGCTCCGAGGAGGATATTACTATGCTAATCTGGAGCATTTTCGAAGGTAAATGTCAAAAGAAATAAATTACTTTTACATTCCAGCGTGCCCTCGTGCAATAGCCTGAGTCTGACATTTGTCCATGAGGTGCTTGGTTCTGCCACTGTACAGTCTGATGCAACGCAGAGCGTACAATTATTCAGATCACGGCCTTTTCACTATCTGGATGTGTTTATTAACTTCTCAGGGTGCATTCACATCGGCCCTGCTTAGTTCGCTCTAATCCAATTCTAGTTGGTTTTCTCAAAAAGTCCGGTTGGTTTGGGGAACGAATAATCTAACTCTGATGCAGACCCACAAAGCAAACTCTGGTCCCCTTCAAAAGCAGGAAGTGGACTACAATGCAGGGCATTCTGGGGAGATATAGCCAAAACAAATAAGCTAGCCTATAGACCCTTTTCACAGTGACGTCAGACAATGGCCGCCATAACTCAAAACTGGGTATCTTTACTTCCGGTGTGATTTTGC
>NW_015113209.1:107251-108038 GCF_001443285.1 Poecilia latipinna
AAACCTGTTTAAAGCTGCAGCATCTAACTAAAAAAAATACATTTTACATACGTATTATGTATATGTAGGGGGGATCCTGGCAAAAAACAAACGTCGTCCTGCCAACTGGTGATACATTCACACTTACCTATGTTAGATGTAAAACAGCTGGCTAGCTAGCAAGGGCATGTTAGCAGCTAGTTACAGACGGAAGTGGTCGCCTTGAATCACAGAATGCAATGACAGAAAATAAAATAAACACTACATACTTGATTGAATTGTCTTGCTATGACAAAATGTAAAACCTTGATTACTGTATTTAAGGCCAAATTAAATTTTTTCAATGAATTGAAGACATTTTAATGCCTTAACTATATATATTATTTTAGATTTAACTTTAGAATTTAAGACTTTTTAAGGCGTTGATTTTAGATAACTAAAGTTAAGACTTCGTAAGGATGCATGAGCGCCCTGTATCGGGTATGAAAACACTGCAAATTTCTGAAAGTTTTCAACCGTTCTGAAAACCCAGCAAATGTGGAGGTGCTCCTCTTCACTCCTTTTCGTTTTAATATTTGAAATAAAAATATTTCCCCAGTGGACTGTCCCTGAAAACAACAACAACGAGAGGCGGGCTCTGAAAGCGTGACTGTGCCTTGTGGTTATCAGCGGCGTGAAAAAGGCAGATGTTAGTACACAAAGACGGATGACTGGTGACACGTGGAGTAAGAGCAGGTCAGAGAGGAGAGGCTCCTGAGGCGGCGCACGCACACACACACACACACACACACACACACACACACACACA
>NW_015113209.1:111304-159375 GCF_001443285.1 Poecilia latipinna
ACACACACACACACACACACACACACACACACACACACACGCACACACACACACACCACAAAGTAACTGTCGTACTTTATACACAAATACACACAGCTGTCAGGGGCAGACGAAGATCATTCACAAAACGCCCCCCGTCCCTCCTCCCTCCCCTGGGTATCACTGACACCATTTCTCCCTCTTCCGCAAACACTACCCTAGTATCTCA
The DNA here is from genome assembly GCF_001443285.1 of Poecilia latipinna. Classification (NCBI taxonomy): domain Eukaryota; kingdom Metazoa; phylum Chordata; class Actinopteri; order Cyprinodontiformes; family Poeciliidae; genus Poecilia; species Poecilia latipinna. The sequence goes on from NW_015113209.1 coordinate 111,513, forward strand.
CACACATACATACACACACACACAGTTGCCAGGAAGCAGCGTGCTGTCCATGTGGCCTGTGGGGAATCATTACTCAGCAGTGAAGACTTAAAAGTCGAAAGTAACCTTCCCCCTTTTTAACTCTTTCACATCTGAACTCTTTGTGTTTTGCTGGAACTTCGTGGTGCATTCGCTAGACACAGATTATTTGGAAAAATGCTGTTCTGGTTGTCAGGACAACTGAACCTGCAGTAGCAGAATAGATTATTTAGGTTTTCCTACTGAGCCCGTATATCATTTTGCACATTAAAGAGACAATACTGTAGAAAATGTTTGTCAATTACTAGAATAAATATATGGAAGCATGACAGGAGATTCATGCTTCTGAAAATACAGACATTTAAAGCAAAAATCTATAACATGATCCAATTCATTTATTTGACAGTTGTTCCATCTAACTATGTGGTTGGAACTTTATGTCATATTTACTAAAACTGAAACAAAATGCGTCAGAGGTTGCTGGTATGTTTACAGCTTGACGGATATAGGCAATTTTCAATTTTAATTCAATAATTTTATTATTGAATTAAATTATTATTATTATTTATTTCCGGCCAACTTTTAATATTTTTAACACAAAATGCAGCAGCACCCTTAGCCTTAGCAGGTTTCCTGGGGGGAACTTTGCTGTACTTCTAATGCTAACATCGCTAATCCTGTTAACACAAACCACCAACATAAAATGATAAAAGTCGGTTTTCAATTTCTATATCTTTTCAAAAAAACTGATCAAAAAGTCCTGCTATACACTATCTTTTCTCCATAATACTTTGACTTCACCTTGAAATGTGAATAATTAATAACTACTCAAGGCAGGGGAAGCCATAAATAAATATTCAGAACAGTTAATTATTCTTAAAGAAGCAACGAGATTATGCATTTGCTGATCAAAGCTTGATAGAACCGGAGAACAAAGAAACACCACCATCATTTGATCAGTGTCACTTTAATATTAAAAGTCAGAGTGAGTTCTTAGAAAACAATGACCTTGGATACAAACTGATCTCCTAAACTGGTTTTTAGGCCAAGAGAATTAAGCAAAAATGAAAAGGAAAATTTTAAATAGAGCTTTTCAAATTATTTCTTTGGTTAATTTATCAATCAATACATTTCCTAAGAAAAGGGATACAGCAATAATTAGCTGAATCCAAAATCTTCTCTTCAGGTTCACCGTCAGAAACTTTACCTAAAACCTCTGTGTTTCTGTGAAGATATGATCTCTGATCATATCTTCATAGATTCCCCCATAACATGAAGAACTGCCTATTTTAACAGTTCAGACACTAATTAAATATACATTAATACGCACAGTAGAAAACAGCTTAGCACCAGCACAGAAGCTAACATCTTCTCTTCGCTCTGAGGAGTCAGCCAGTCAGCGCCAAGGAAAACGACTGCGCCTGGATTGGCTGCTTTGGAAACGTCAGCCAATATCGTGTCTAGTAATTCGGTCACTAGAGCATCTGCTCTCCACCATACAGAGTATTTCAGCTTCCCAAGCTGAATTTTCTTTAAAATATTTTATTCTTTATATAAAATAAAACTGTGAATACCAAGCGGTATCCGGTCCGCTTGGTGTTCACACATACATTTGAACCACACCAGAGTTCACTTCATCCGAACCCAGACGAAGGTTTTCAGACGGACCACAGTTTGATTGCTCATTCATGTCTTCCCAAACGAACTGGACTTTCCAGACAAACTAATCAGAGTTCAATTAAAGTTGACTAAACATGTCTGGTGTGAATGCACCCTAAAAATGACAAACCAGAGCCTGGTCTGTAATCAGGTAAACCAAATTTAACCACATAAAGCTGCCATTACATGTTTTTCTGCAAGCTTAATCAACCACTTTGTGGTAGAACTCCTCTCTTGGTTGCATATGAACCAAGGGAGTTCACTGTTTCCCTTCATATCCTCAACTGCAGGGATTTCTTTGACAGGTACACCGCTGCTTCAGTTCATGCTCGATGTGGGATGGGGCATCCCTGGGGCGGCTCACTCTCCGCCGTGTGTCGGGCCGGGGGAACCACCTGGCGTACCGCCATCCTAAACAACCCTCACAACCGCCGTCTGTCAGGAACCCGCTTATGTGCCCGTCATGATGAAAACCCACAATATTAGCCCCTCCGCAGCCACTCAATTAACACATTAATCCATCGATCGCGTGGCCCAAGGCAGGTGAGAGGCACAATAAAAACATCCTCTGTGGGATTATTACAGGAGATACATCTGCAGCAATTAAAAGGCCAATCATGCTGATGAATGAGAAGCTTAAGCATTTAATAAAGCACACAATGCAACCAGGAGCACTTACTTGTAGTCGAAATAAAACAAGCCGCCACTTAAACTGAAGCCACTATGTCTAACAAAAGGATGGTATGAAGCACTGCCCACATCCAGATGTAGTTTGTGCAGCATCTCTACTAGCTTTTTTTTTGTTTGTTTTTAAACACTGTGTAAGAGATCATAGCTGTGAAGATAATGCGTCCTTCCCCACCTGCAGTTCAGATGTGTAGGAAAACACTCAAATCTACAGTTACTGTGGGAAACTAGAGATTGACACTGCCTTTTTGCCTTCGTCTAAATTTCAGCCTCTGCCACCTTTTAGTAAGCTTAACAGGCTCAAATAGTGAAATTACCATCCTACGCTTCTGTCACCCATACAATATGAGTGTGTCCTAGAATATCTAAGCAGGAAGTGTTTGAAAGGTAGTTAGTGCATGTGAAAAACTTACATTGCAGAGTCTCACACTGGATTTTACTGCTTGACATTATACAGAGTTAACAGAGTAGGCATTGACCGCTACGAGGTTCTCACGTTATGCTAGCCAGGCGTGTTGCAATAAACAATAAATCAATTAATCGCATGATCATTTAAAACATTCTCAATCATTTCTCTTTTTGCTCTCGTTTTACCAAAGCTGGATGACCAAGTCGTCACTGTGATGTTTTGGTCTCAACTAGCCTGTTGTTTACAGACTTCGTCATTCATTTGATTTGTTGTTCCTGTTGTTTTGTTTGTTTATTTTGGATATTTAGAATGTCTTCCAGTTCCAGTGTTAAATGTTCATTAGAACTTATAGTTTATTGATCTTTAAGAATGTGCCTTTGCATTATGAAGCCATTGAAAATGGTCTCAAAACAACAATATTATCTGTTATCACAATAACTTCTGGGGCAATTTATCGTACAGCAAAATTTGTTGTTATGGTAACAGTGCTAATGCTAGCCTCTGGTAAAAAGAAAATACAGTAATATCATGATATAACACAATAAATTCTAGATTACTACGAGTGTCTGTCATTCGCAACCAGAAGTACTTCCAAACAATCAAATTTTAGGTTCTTGAGAGCAATAGAAAAGTGTATCGGTCTTCTTTCAGCTGACTCTATGGGCCCATATTTCTGAAACAATTCCTTCAGAGAAGTTAGAGGCAACAATGAGTTTTTCATTTGGTCTTCAAATGTCAGTACCACAAGTGTAATTGTCCCACTGGTTACAAACTAAGCTTTATTCACGCAGAGTACTGGATGGTAATCCTCCAAATTTGCTGAATTAATAAAAGATTTCCAGTTTTTGTTCATGACATCCATCATCTATAATCATTTACCCTTCCAATGTTGGGGGCTGGTCCCCATTTCTAGCAGTCACTGGGCAAGAGGCAGAGTACACACCCTGCATACATCACCAGTCTATCTTACACACACAAAGAGGACGAAACAACAATCCACACACATAGTTGATGCTTTCTTTTCCTCCCCTTCAATAACGTTTAGACACTGCAAAGGAAAAGTCTTTAACTCCAGTCCTTGAGAGCCACCATCAGTGTTGGAGCAGGGATGTATCTAGGGTTCTGTTTCCACAATGGCACCTTTTGGTGGATGGCCAAAAGCAAAGTTTTTTTTGAGTTTTGGTCTCTTATTTTGGTAAAGACGTTTTGGACCCATTTACACGGTAAATGGATTTTGGCATCCAGTTTACATGATAAAGTTTTAGCCCCTCCTTTACACTGTAATAATGTTTTAGCCTCATGTTGCACACAATGGCATTTTGGCATCTTGATTACACTGTAACGATGTTTTGGTCGCTCATTTACACTGCAATACCGTTTTGGGTAGACAAAAATGAAAACGTTTGACAAAGGACTCCAGAGCGAAACTTGTTACAGACAATGCGAATTATGTCCATGTAATGGCAAACTCAAAATAGTTGGAAAATACTACATGCACACTACATCGCTTCCAATGTCATCTGAGTTTTCATTCAGTTGTCTAAATGCAATTTCTTTTTTCTTGACTTAACTGGAAGTGGCCACTAGGAGTTTGGAAAAGTGCCCTTAAATTAAACTATACACAGCCTCAATACTTTTATCAAAATGGCAAAAATCTGAAGCCACCACCATACTTCTGAATGAAATATGCTTATTTATATTTCAGCTCTTTCTGATTTACAACCTTGTTCGTCAATTAGCACAAGTTCAGCTCACACACAATCATTAGTGGAGGACTCCAGCCTGGTAAAACCAGAGAAAACCAAGTGTAGCTGAATCGATTGCTCTCGGTACAAACATAATGACACGACCGTTGGTGAAAACAAACAGAAATACTCTGATACATTTTTGTCAACATAAAGTTGCAAAAGGAACTGGAAAAATAAAAAAAAAATTGATTCGACTATAATTCCAAACTGAATCCATTTCCCAAAGTTAAAGTTATAAATGCAAATACGCAACTGTAAACTACAGAGATGATTTTTGGGGAAATGCCCACTGCTTTGTCTTGGTCATTAAACAGTGATCTGGAAAACGTTTGATACTTTATAGATAAACTGATTTGAATGATGAACAAAAGACATCATTTAAAATGCTTAAAACTTTTGTGACTGATCAATCCAGGAAATCAATAAATCATTACGCAGTGTGGCGTTTGTCATCGCTTCTGGCAAGAACACAGCCCAAGTATTTGCATATCTGCTTTAAATTATTGTGAGCTGAATGCCTTTACAGCCATTTAACCGGCAATGCAAAAGGGCAGCACAGTACTGTAAGTGGAGGCTATTTACCTTGTTGTGATTCAGGAAAGCGGTAAAAATCCCTCATCTACATTGTTAGAAATTAAGTACAACAAAGTAGACAGCTAGGTTTTTGTACTGGACTAGTCTCATTGGCATTATAACTGAGAAAGTTCTGGAAAGTTGGGTTGGCCTACACTTTGGACATCCCTCAGAACTCTGTTCAATAAATCACCTGGAGATAGGATGAGTCTGGTGGAGTTGCTAATGTACCAAGACATGGCTGTCCACCTAACCCAAATAAACATGGAGGAAGATGTTCTGGTCATTTGAGACCAAATCTTCCTGTTTGTGATGCAACACACTGTGCTTAGAAGACAACTGACACCTTAAAGACATGACTCCAACTGTGAAATACGCTGGTGGAAGCTTCATGTTGTGGGCACAAGAAGACAGAGGCACTGGCTTGATGGGAATACAAACACCAGGAAGGAGATCTGTATACTTGGTTCAATTGGGAACCAAACTTGAAACATTTGTTCCATTTTTAGCTGGTGTGGCTCTCTTTCATGCAGCACTGTGTGACACAGTGCTGCATGAAAAACCTTTTCTCCTCCTTGCCTGTGATGGTGCTGCACCAAGAACCACTGAAAGAAAACACAAAAACCTCTGAGTCCAACTTCCTTTTTCATGAAAGTCTTAAACTTTATACGCATCTTAAGGACTTCTCTCATAATGCCAGGAAAGTTAGAAAACCAATAGAAAAATAACTAACTTTGGCACTAGTGATTACAGAGCAGATGTTTGGCATTTAGTACTATATATATTGTAATTTTATGACTTTGTACAGTGATTGTATAATAGGATATATGGGATTATACAATTTATGTTTTATGATAGACGGCTTTATTAACCTATCCGCTATGGGTCAAGAGACACAAACTGTTTGAAGCTAAATCAGGTGCAAGGTATCTTTAATTAATGTGTTTTACACATTATTCCTGTTATAAACTAATAACCTAAACTAAATGCAAAAAATAAATGAAGTGGCATCAAATTTTAGCAGTACTTGGATTTCTCTATTATTTGTAAAAAAAAAAAAAAAAAAAAAAAAAAAAAAAAAAAAAAAAAAAAAAAAACAAGCCATTTCTCTCACTGGCACGACATCTGAACATATATTAAAATATTGCCTAAACAAAGTACAGACCTAAATCCAATCAAGTCATGTTACAAAGAACGAGGAAAAACGTCCGCTTCTAGATGTGCAAAGCTGGTAGAGACATAACCCAACACACTTGCTTCAAATAAAGGGTAATTCTATTCAGCTTTGAATTCAAAAGCATGCCACACTGTTCAGATTTGTTTAGTTTTTGTAAAAGATCTTGGAAGTATGCATCACTTTATTCTATTACAAAACATATATTAATGTTTCTAGCTGTGACATGACAAAATGTTGAATAGGATAAGGAGTAGAAGGGCCTTTGACGTAAATATAAGGATAACCTAATGGAACAGAATCCCCCATCAATTTTACTCCACAGATATTCTAACATAAAAACTAAACATTATACAGAGCACGGTGAACTGGCCCATGACACATGAGGTGGAGTAAAAACACCACACAGACACGCCGAGGTGCAGGCAATCACCGGGGACGTGGAAATCCTGCCAGTGGAAGTAAATTAGGCAATTGAAAACCCTACAGTTAAAAAAAAAGAAAGAAAGGAAAAAGAAAGCTGTGACACTTGGCTGACACCTCGGGGTTTGCTTGTAAACAGAACCGCTGCCAGTCCGAGTGTCACATGGCGAAGGAGAAGACATTGGAGCTTGTGGGCCTCCTTCTGCACACCTGATCTGGAAACAGTGGAGAACGACGCTGCAAACGGTGGTTACGTGACCACACCTACCCAATCTGCTGAGCTGGAGTCGGTGGACTTGGAGGGGCAAAAAAAACAAAACACACACACACACACCAAAAAAAAAAAAAACAGACAAAACAAGAAACTCCTAGTGCACTGAAAATGATAGAAATGACTAAGAGGAGCAGAGAGAGGGAGGGTTCAGCTAAACACATGAATATAAACAAAAATAATACAAGACTCAACACTACAGTCAGCATGCAAATTACTGCAGTGGGAGGAAGTGGGCAAAATTGTGCTCGAAAATGAATAGAACCATATCAATTTCTACCGTTTCTAGTGTTTATACAGCAGGTAATATTAGCGACCACATTGGATTTTTAAATAAATATGATATGCAATTAATGTTGTAAGAAAATAAAAGGGGGGCTTAATATTGTTTAAATGATACTAAAAAGACGCCAAATGAGACCCAACGAATGTGGAGGAACACATTACCAGGGCAGAGAGGAGGGTTGGAGGGGGGTGCTGGTTTTCTGCAGCCCTTCCATTACAGGCAATTATAAATGGCCAAGAGCGGAGGAGCAGGGAGCCAATCAGATCTCAGCTCGCATGTCAACTCAAGACCAACTGTCTCCTGGCTCTGACAGCAGGATTTTTACCTCCATAATTCAAATCCCAAAGCAAAGGCAATCTGCACTTTGCCAACTCGAAAGCGAGCGAGGCCACGTGAAAGGCGGCGGGGAGAAGCCGAACCGAGTCCGACCGAACCGAGTCCGACCGAGCCGCGTCCCCGGTCGGGATGAGTCATTAGGGTCACCGATCGCAATTTTGATCCGAGTGCGCATGGATTTAGTTGAAAAAGAAACGGTTTTCTTTCTCTTTTTTTTAGATCTATTTTTTTCTCCCCCCGTGTAATTATGCAAATGTTTTTTAACGGTCATCGCTGTCATTTGCATCCTGTTTGTAGCCCTGACAGCCGCGGAGACAACTTTATTTACCCCCTGCCCCCCTCCACACCCTCCAAAGGGGAGCTCAGGATCATAGACAAGCGGTGTGACCGCATATCCTGACAGTAAAAAAAGAAAAAAGAAAAAACAGCAGGAGCTGCACTGATGTCAACACAGAAAGCTAGAGGAGATTTGAGAGGGAAGATCACCTCATCCCTTCCTCTATTCACACGCACACACACACACACACAGTAATACACACAAGTTCTCCTCGCTAACTCTTGATCTACTTAGTCAAACTCCTGCCCCGCACCGAGCACACAACCCCGCGTTGACTTTCGCGGAATATGCACCACGATTCTCCCTTTAAACAACCATTGCAGGGCTGGTGTAGAGAGCAACAGAGAGGCAGCCATTTTATAGAGCTCTTGCTTTACAGACAATGGCTGATCCAATGCAAAATGCAGCTCAACGTTGCCTCTTCTCAACCACTTGCCCTGTCAAAGTGAGGCGAGAGCGGCAGGTGGGGTTTACCTGGTTCCTGCTGCCTGGTTGTCCAGTGTTTCCCGGGCTCATGGGAGAGGGGTGGTGGGTCCTTTGTTGCCAACCCGGATGGACCCCACCAAACTGACTGCTGCTCATATCTCCTACTCCCTTGTTGGCCCCTTCTTGATTGTTGTAGTCTCCTTGGGGGTAGTTGGAGTAGCTCCTGGCGGAGCTGGGGGATGTCAGGAGCTGGTTCAAAGTTGGCGTGGATGTAGGCTGCTGGTTCCCCATGTTGTACCTCTGGTTGTTGTAGGAGGCAGCCATAGCGGTGGTTCCTCCTGCTGGCTGCTGCTGCTGCTTGCCTGGCTGCCCCCCAGCCGCCGGAGGCTGGTTGTTCCGCGGGGAGCTCATGGGCCCGTATCCCTGGCCCTGGTAGGAAGTCCTGTTTTGGAACGGGGTGTAGTTGTTGTAGTTGTTGTGGTAGCCGTGTTCGTGTGAGTTAGCGGGGAAAGGGTCCATCATGCCCGGCCCCGATACAGCTGCCATGCCAGGGCTTTGTTGTCCGCCATGTTGAGGAAAAGGGCCCCGGCTGTAGGGCTGGTTGTAGCCGTAAGGAGGTGGAGGAAAGGGTCCGGGGTGGTGGTGGCCCATCCCGGGCAGGTTATTTCCTTCGGGCCCGCCTGTATCATTCTGATTGCTGCTGTTATTATTTACCCTGGGTAGATTCCCGTTGCCGTTCTTCATGTCAGGATCCCCTCCTCCCCCAGTGTTCCCATCATCGCTCCCGTCCTGCAGCTCCTTCTGAACCGGAGATCCCGCGTCAGGTCCCGTGTCCTTGTTTTCATGCTGCTTCTCGCCCGGTACCGACTCGTCCTGTGGGTCCCGGTCCGGCTTTTTGAGTTCGGATGGCGGGCTAGTGTTGAGAGCAGCGACGCTGGCGACCTGAGCGGCCATGATATCCCCCTCTCTCTCGCCTCCACTCTTTCTTTACCTCTCTTTCAGCACGGCGACTCGCTCGCAGTTAAACTCCGAAGAAGCATTGGATAATAATAAAATTACATTTGTAACAACATACCCGTCGTCCCGGTTCATTCCCCCCTTGTTCCTCCGGTCGCACCGGTGTCCGGTAATCCACAGCGACCGCGTTTGAACTTCAAACACAGAGGGTAAAGTTTGTGAAAGAAAGAATGTATAAATACAGAGCCAGGGAAATGAATTTCACCGACACCAGTCACTGTGCCTTTCTGTGCGTGCGTGCGTGTGTGTTGGAGGGGGGGTAGGGGGGTCTGTTACAGAACGAGAGCGCGAGCTAGAAATCAACCAGACCAGCACGAGGCTCCGCGAGACACAGCCATCTTACTGACCTGTCGCGAGAAAACTAAAACCCGGAGTGGCGCACAGAGCGAGATCTGGATCTGGATCGAGCTGGCTTCCGTGTTTACACTGTTATAGAGCAAACAGGAGGCAGAAGGCTTACTGAAAGAGTGCAGGAAAGTGTTCCCTTCGTGAAAAAGTTCATCAACATTGAGTAATTTTCATTTTTTAAAAATCACATTAAATATTAGATATTAAAAAAACAAAGTTAATAGTAGGCCAGTTAATCTGAAGCTGGATTTGTAAATTTAGTATGAATTCTAACTAGCATGTTCTGAACAACTCAACAAAAATGAATCAACAAAGTTTTAAGCAAAGGCTATGAATACTCATGTAAATGTGATTTATTGGTTTTGTAAATTTGGAAAGCACAAAAAAAAAGTTCCCACATTGTCATAAAGTTGCGTGTAGAAATTTGAAGAAAGAGATTCATGTAATACAGTTTGGAATAAGGCTATAACGTAGAGACATAGAAAAAGGGGAAGCGCTGTGAATGCTTTCCGAATGGACTTGGACTAATAGTTCCAGATTTTCTTTTAACTTGGCAACTTGTAGGCATATCATCATTTGGTTAGTGTTGATGATTTACTGCAGCTGGCAGTTTCTCTTCTCCAGCACAAAAGTAATTAGTTTGAAAGCACTACTTAGACTGGAGACAATTCAGAATAATGGCAAATTCCAAAGAACGCAGAGATGACCTGAGAAAGAAAAATAGAGATGCATACATGGGGAAATCTCGTGGTCCTCGAAAAACCTTCCAAGATAAGTTCAGCAATTTTTGGTACAATCACGAGAAAAATGCTTGGAGGAGTCAAGGCGAGGCTTTGCATTGGCCAAACTTAGGATCAGTGTACCAATGTCAAACATGCTGGTGGTGGTATCGTATCCATCGTAAAAAGGAAGAGTCCTAATCTTCAAATTTGTCACCAAAATTCAGCAACTGCGATGGTAGAAACTGTCAAGCATGGTAGTGGTGGTTTCATGCTGTGGGGCTTAACTGCACAAAGGGAGTTCACTAAAGAAATTAGGATTACTTCATAATTCTTCAATTTGGTCTGAAATAAACATCTAGGTGGTTGAAATGTGTAACTGAACCATACATTTCAGTATGATTCCTACTGAACAAGATTCACTTTGAGCCACACTGAATCTTGTTTTGGGACAGATAAAGCAGGCTAAAATGAAACTTCTAGATATGTGTTCAAAATGGACCAACCAAAGCCTGACATAAAAGGACGCTCTTCACCAGGAACTGCCTGATTTAAATTAATTCTGCTAGTTCTGCTAAGAATAGCGGCCATATATCCAAATCATACTTTTTAAAAACTCATCTAAGTTGAATGTTGTGCAACCAATCTTTATCACCCTGGGAAAAAATTATAATATTTCAAATGTATCACTGAAGCCCAAAAAATAAACATGATACACATGATTGGTATGTAAAACTTACTAATGGTTTTATAAACAGCAAGGCTTTTTTTTCATATTAGTTTTATGCTAATCACAAATTTAAATGTCTTTTTCTTTGCCATCCTGCCTTAAAGTTAACCATATGTGCTCCTTTCGAGTGAATAAAAAAAGAAGCTGATTGTGTTCTGGCCTACATTCATCTAATCACTGAGCATCCAGGATTCTTACTATCTTATCTTATTAGGTGGTGAAAAGAGTGAAACAAAATAGGTTACAGTGTCATCTTCTATGAGAGTGGGCTAATGGGTGGAAATGACTGCCTCCATGTGTCTGCAGCTGCAAATGAGAGGAGTGAGCACAGCGCAGGAAAGTGGAGGAAAGCATGAAATTACAACCTGTGTGTGCCTGCGAAATGTGTGTGTGTGTGTGTGTGTGTGTGTGTGTGTGTGTGTGTGTGTGTGTGTGTGTGTGTGTGTGTGTGTGTGTGTGTGAGAGAGAATGATAGAGAGAGAAAAAGAGAGCGAGAGAGAGAGTGAGAGAGAGCAGAAAGAAGGATGGGGGATGTACCGAGCCAGTAATAGAGCAGGAAGTGAAGACAGAAAAAGAGAAACAGCGCTGGTGGAAAAGTGACAGTGTATGGGTCACCAAAATATAACGCGCAACACAATGTTTGCTGAGACGCAAATCTCCCCTCTGCACGCGTGAGAGTGAGAGGAGATTTGGAGGAAGCATAAATTCGCTCTGTATGGTTGATACAGAAAAGGATTCTAAAGCTCTTCAGCAGTCTCTCCCTCCCCACCCCCTTTTCTTCATGTTCTCTGCCTGCCTGCCTGCCTCGCACTCTCCTAGCAGCAGCCCTCATGCGTACTTCATGTGCTGTCGGTATTTTCTAAATAGCTTGATCTGCGACATAGAATACAATTTATTTTAGACTGAGAAAGAAAAAAGATATGCCAGTTAAACTCCATTTAAAGGCATGCATGTCCTAGTAAGACGTGTGATTATTTGGTGTCTGAAATATATAAAAAATAAAAACTTGTCAACAATAGTTGACCTGGCCTGTGAGCAAGCCCCGCTGGTTCTCCAAGAATTACATTAGAAGACTGACCTCTAAGATAAATGGGGCATAGAATGAGATTTCCCAAATGGTACACAGAATTCTTACCCATATTAAAGAAACAGTGGACAACAAGAAATACGCAATAGACAAACAGACTAAACATTCGAAAAGCTAGTCAAAGAATACACAAGAGGCCTAATAACGTGAACAAAATCTCACCCAGCACATGTGAACCACGTTTTGAAACTCAGAAAATTCTGATGAGGGAGTCAAGCTAACTCTTACGCTAAACAACGTCCAGTGAAGGATGATTGTTACCACAATAAAAAAAAACAATACAAGCTAAAAAGAAAAACGGATTGGTTAAATTCAGGGTTAGGTTATGTTATACCTACATATCTCTAAGAATTCACACACACCAGTCAAAACAATTCCTGGACAGGAAGATGAAAGCTCCGACTTGTCTGGTAAGCTAACAGGTAATCTGAAATGGGTCAAAATCAAAGCAAAACTCACAGCTTAGACAACTTATTTTATAGACCTGCCTTAAAGTTAAACTGTCACATTTGCATATTATTGTCTTTTACATACATTATTCTCATGGTAAATAACCACAAATTTATATTCAAACAACCAGCATGGTGGTTTAAAGGTTTATCAGATTACATTTCTGTGAGCTGTTTGGAATTTGGAGATATTGCAAAATGGTAGAAATAGATGAGGGGTGAGTCTGGTATGCTAGCGGCCATTAAGATAATTTCTTTCTTTCTTCTTAGGGTCTATGCATGTGATGTCCTCTCTCGGGCTGGAAAGAAAGAATTGCATTACTCTTCTCTGATGTGTAGTATCACATATTTATTACTCATAAATTGATTGTGGGTTTTGCAGAAAAGCCGTAATGTTGTCGTCTCCAGCTTCCTGCTGGCATGGATTTCTCAGGAAAGTTTCTGGCTAGAACTGACCTTCATTAGTTATCACCGTGTCAAACAAGTCAACAAATTTTTTTGGTTCTTGTGGAATCTATTAGCTCGAGGTCTAGCCTGACCTATAAACTCAAAAGCATCGTACGCATCATACATAACAATGACAATGACGACATGAGAAGAGAAGAGGCTCGACTTCGTTGTCACTCTACACAAAAGTCACCACTCACGCTTTGCTGTTCAACATTCTTGTTTTCTTGTTGCGTTTACCACTAACCTTGTGGCTACAATGTCAAATACCTTGTTTGGCGCCACTTACAGGTCTGGAGGAGTAACAGTAGCACTTCTTGGTTCGTTCTCCACTCTTGGTGTTTCCGTGTGTGGGTGAAAACATTTCTAGAAACGGTCCTGTGTGGATGTGGGTGTTTTTGAAATTATTGACCCATTTTAGACAATAAAGCGTTCCCATGTAACCTGGGAATGCCTGGATAGATCTTCACAGAAGACTACTGAGCTGTAAGTAGCAAGCTATGCAGTGTCACTTTGCTTCATTTGTCATCTGTCATAGCTTTGAAGCCTTGAATCTATTTACTACTTACTATAAAAAAAGCACAAAAGACACAACCAGAAAAGTTATTCTAAGTGAAACAATTTTGAGGTATTAGTGTTGAAACTGCAAATGTGTAAAAAATATTTTTTCACATAATTGTTGACACATACCATACTGTCACCGTGTTGTGACAGTATGGTATCCTTCGCCTTCTGCCAGTGCTTTCAGTGCTAACTAGAAACAACCAATCAGATTATCTGAATAAACGGTTTTCCTATAACAGTGAGTTGTTTCTCTGCCATCAGCACATTTAGCAGCATTTTGACGATGATGATTGACAGCACTAAGCCCCTCCTCCTGGTTCTGATTGGTTGTTTTTGACCAGGAGCGGTGCATCTCTTCAGACAGCAATAGCAGCACTGGGCGGAAGTACAGGATATCGGTCTTTTCACAGATTATCATATAGTACTGTCAGGACATGGTGACAGTTTTAACAAATATGCAAAAACATTTTTTATGAAAGTCATATACTGCAGCTTTATTGGCTTAAAATGTTGATAGTTAAGCTTTAAAAAGCACGTCGGCCAGAGCCAGAGATCTTTTTGGGGAGTATCATGTTCACCACTTTTATATTTAGTCATCATTTAGGGAACTGCAATTTCTGATCATTTCAAATAAGCGTTCATAAATGGGATGTTTAGTTTGCATCTGTCAGCAAAAGCAGCCTGAGTGTTTGAAGGTGTGACTTGAACAGAAACAAAACCAAAATGCCTACGATGCAAGTTTTATTTTAGATTTCAGTGACTTATTTCACATTGCTCCGCGTGCTATTTTTTTTTTTTTAATTACTTTTGAACATCGAAAACTGCAGCCGCGCTGCTGACCGTTTCATCTCCAAGAGCACCTAAATGCTGCAAAAACCGAGCCTCCGGTGGAGCACGTGAAGGCAGCACCGCCGCTTGCAAAAGCAGTAGAACTTTGCTATGTGAATGTGGGGGATGGGAGGCAGCAGCTTTGCTCAGCTCAGCCTTTTCTCTCCACATTGCAGAGCTTTGCTGCGTGCACCGCTCACTCTGTCAGTAACAAAACGGCTCATCTTTTCGTTTTGCCTAAAAGTTGTACCGAGAAACCAGTAGAAATGTTCTGGCGTGGTTAAAAGCTGCACACGTAGCTTTTGTATGTTTAGTGAAGGAAGAGAATGCAGGGCGGAGGGGGCCAGCTCAGCTGCTGTCTGCTTATATAGGCTAAGGGAGGAGAGTGTGTGTGCTTGTGTGTGCGTGTTAGCAGATAGAAGGTCGTAAGAGAGGAGGGGGGTAGGGAGCTTCTTTTTTCATTTTAGCATAAACTTGCTCTTTATTATCAAGGGGTGCAGTCTGTTTTCCTCTCCCTTTCATGCATTTAAAAAGAGCAGCAAAAATCTTGTTTCTGTGCTCTGTTGTTCTCTGGCTTATTTTGGAAGAGACTTCAAAATGTGCTTTTATTTTCAGAGCTCACCTAGAAGAAGAGTTTTTTTGCTGCTTTTTGTTTTCTCTTCCAGATGTCTACGTGGCTTCCTGCTGCAGAGTGATTTAAAAGTGTAAAGTACATATGTTAAATATCAGTGGGAGTGCAAGAACACGATGCTAAAGACCTCCCATGCAGCAAGGAGGGCCATGCATTTATTTATGCGATTCTCCTTCCTGCTAACGGTTTATCAGCAGCCATGCAGCCCGAAATAACATCACTCCCAAAGCTGAGAGCTGGAAATCAAAGCCTCGCGTTGGGAGTTGCAAAAGTACTCACTTTTCACAATTTTCCATATCGCAACAACAAACTGGTTGTTATAGGATTTTATTTTTGTTGTTGTTTTTTTGTGACAGACCAACCACAAAGTAGAGCAGAACTGAGATGTGACAGAAAAATCAAGTCTGCCTTACTTTACTGTGATAAATCCAAATAAAAAGAGTATGGCACAACTTTTTTTTTTTTCTGGGCCATCATGCAAAATGGTTTGTGCTCTGTTGTTCTCTTGTTGGGTCCCATCTGTCAAACATGGTGGTGGCAGTAGCATGCTATGGGGGTTCATTTTCTTCTCAGCATCACCCTGATTCTAAACACACAGGCGGAACTACAATGGACTGGCTTAGATTAAAGTCAGATGGCCCAGTCAAAGTCCAGACCTAAAGCAATTGAGAACCTGTGGCAAGACTCTAAAATAAGATACTCTCCATCCAAGCTGACTCAGTTTGATGAACTTTAGCATAAAATAATGCAAGAAGACGTCCCACAAAGCTTGGAGAAATGAACCCCAAAATAAAATTGAAATTTTATTTGGCACAAAATCAGTTTTTAATAGGTACTGCTTTGGGGAAGTAAAGCATGGCAGACTTTTCAGATTATTGTTCACAAGGAATAATAACTTTGCTTCCAATTCAAAGTTATACCCCACTTCACTTTGTGTTGGTCTGTCATAAATCATCACTTTTGTGGCTTGTAGAGTGATAAAACACACAGAAAAGAGGCTGAATACTTGATGCTGGAAGTGTTTGTTACCTGTTGATTAAAAACATAAATATAAAATGGCCAGATGAAAAAAATGTTACCAATCTCCTAATAGTCCACCGTATGTCTGAGTTTTTGCAATCATTCAAACAAAGACAGCAGCTCCTTTACAAGTTGTCGGTCTGCTGTCACATTTGTCCCCTTGCCCTGACCGTTGATAGTTTGTTTTGATGGAAGAGAGGAGGCGGGAGGAGGAGGAGGAGGAGTAGGGTATGGGGGAGTCATGTGACAGGCCCCTCCCCCCTGCCCCCATCTGTCCCAGGATGATGATTTAGGAGCGTTTACTTGTGCCTCACCACCGCCTCCCTGCGAGGATGGCTGTGATGTATCACCCTCTGCTTTGGTGCTGCAGCTTCCTTTGCCATCACCAAGGCATCTGCTGGAACTTCATCCACCCATCCCTCCTCCACAGCCCCCTGCCTCCCCCCAACCCTTTGCTCTGGAATCCTTTCTAAATTGGAAGGATTTGATTAAAAGGGAAAGGAATTTCGAATTTGGATCTTGATGAATATGTTTGTCCCAGACAAGACAGTGAAAAGGCCCCAGGAATTATCTAAAGCAAATTGTTAGCCTTGTGAAAGTCCTAATTTCTCAGCTTCAGATAGTTAAAAACGTCACTCTAGTTAGCGAACAGGTGACTGATTTTTTGGGGGGTATTTTTTTGGGAGTTTTGTCTTTTATATTAATCCCTCGGGATCCAGTCTGGGAATGAAGCCACGCCATCACCAAGACTACCCAATAATGTGGCGTGGAATTTCCTAACAAGAGTGCTGTTGAATTCAGACACACCAGCATGGCGCACACCCACGTGCACAATAGCCAAACACAAGCCGTACCTGACAATAATGTACACAGCGAGAATTTATGGCCATCAAGAGTCTGTTGTTAGCGCAAGCTAGAGCCAAACGTGAGTGTCAGTCCCACTGAAGCTGTCCCGCTAACACACACACACACACACACACACACACAAAGCTGTTGGGTCCCGTCCAGATGGTTGCCAGGCAGCAGTTCAACGCATAGTCTGGAGTGTGTTGAGGAAGGAAGTGCCACTTTACGAAGTGCAGTGGGCATCCAGCTAGTTCCCAGACACGTTGTGTGTTCACCTTCCAACCACACGCCCACAGGGGAAGAATAAACGGAATGTCGTGGAGACAATCGATTATGGTTCATCGGCCACATATTTAGGCACAAATGTCTGATTGCTTGTAATGGCCATAGTGAATCAGCCAATCATGTAGCAGTGAGTCAATGCTTGTAGGCATCTAATACCTTGCAGAAACTTCCAGGAAACTGCAAAACAGCTGAATCACTGAATTCCTTTAAATCAAAACTAAAAACCCACCTGTTGCTTTTGACCTGTAATAACTGGAGCGCTGACCAACATATTTGATGCGTATTGATGATTTTATCGATGTTACTTGACATAATGTAATATCCGCTGCTGGTTTTCACAACTATACGATGTATTTATAATGTTTTTATAGCACTTTGAACTACCTTGTTGCTGAAATGTGTTTTACTATTAAACTCGTATTGTTTCCAATGACAATGACGTGCTGGACTCTAACAAGAACGCTGAAAAAATGACAAGGCAGAAACTATTTGCCCTCTGCTGCTTTAATTAATTCGAAGACAAGTCTGAGAAGTCAATTAACCACACAACCATGGTGATTGTTCCTCAGCTGGCCTCTACTGGACTTGATGTCCAGTAAAAGAAAAGTTGTGAGGCCTCGTCATTGTGGAGGATTTTGAGCCGAGGTCAGTGTTCTAGAAAATGTCCAGTGCTGAAACATCAACCAAAGTTTGCCAAAGAATGAATCACGGTATTTTGTCTGATCTTTGGTTTGAAGAGACGCGCCTTGAGCTCTTTGGACACAGGGATGTTGCTTTTGTTTGGAGAAGGGAGGGAGAGACTTTCAACCCTAATAATGCAGTTCCCACTTTGGAGGGACACCAAAGGACTTTGGAGTGGCCCTCACAGAGCCCCGATCTTAATCCCATTGAGAATCCTTGGCAGGTTCTTAAGGTCAGTGTTTGTTTTTGAAGACCACGCAACCAAGATGAGCTGGAACAAGTTGCCATGGAAGTAATACAATATCACCAGTTTTCTGTTATGGTCATTTTTATGGAAATATTAAGAATTGTGTGTGATGTCATCAGGGAGTCTGATAATTCTGACTTTAACTCTGAGTGACTGAAAGTAGCATGGTTGCTGGTGCCAATCGGGCCGGTCTGTTTGAGAAGCTGCTAAACCATACAGGGTTTCATGTGAGACTGTCTCTAGAGAATGGCAAAAAACAGAAAATACTTTCCGAGTGTCAGTTATGTGGATAAAAACACGTTGTGTTGATAGAAAAAGCAGCAGAAACTCAAAGCCCTTGTTACTACCAAGATGAGCAGAACACAGAAACAGAAGATTACACCAGGAGCTCCTCCTGACAGCTGAGAGCAGAACTGAGGCACAGTTTGCACATACAATAACAGATTGAAAAAATGTTGCTTGGACCATTGACTCTTGATTTCAGCTGCATAATTCACATGATATGTGCAGCAAACAACACGAAAGTATAGATCTATCCACGTCAGGCGCTGTAACCCTTGTAAGGCGCACACCATGTTAAATTTATCAAATGACTTTAGACTTAATGATGATGTTGAGGTGTGCAACCTCAACATCATCCCGGCCAGATTCCACCGAAATATCAGTTCAAGAGCACACGCGTTTATTGTTGGACGCCGACAAGACGGAGATGGGAAAGAGAGAAAGAGGAGAGAGCTGAAGTACTCATGGTTAGGACAAAGAGAAAAACCATCAGGTCTTCTCGTTATGGACTGCCCTTAGTTGGTGAAGAATGGATTTGGGGTCCATGCATCTGAATGACCAAAGACGACCAATTCAACCTCACCACAGGTTTTCCCATAATTCCTTCCTTGGTCGACACCCAGGCGCTTCCCATCTTCTCATGGCTGCTTCCAGAAGAGAAACATTTATCAGATAGAGAAACTTAAGGATGTCATGAAATGAGAAACGTACATCATGGACGTGCAGGTGACAAAGCTGCAGCTTTGTCAGTTATTATGTCAGTATGACCAGAGTATTGAGTTTTTTTTTGCCATATTTCCATTAAACACATTTATGTTTGTACTTTTAATTTGCGCAAATTTATGGTTAATGGAAAAGCATCTCGTTTACAAACATGTAAGGATTTTATTGTCATTTTATACATTTCTTAATCGGTAGTGTCACTTTGTGGTTTTTCAATTTTTGTGTTTTAACATCAAAAGTGACTGGATGGAACTTAAAATTAGATCTTGTTTTGTTTGTCTCATAAACTTGTTCGTTTTGCAGGGATGTGGAGACTTTTGAGAGCTGCCGCATAAACAAATGAAGGAAATACATGTTTACGCTAAACGTGAACGACATTGCCAGTTTCCAGTGTATTTAAACACGTTGCTGCTCTCACTGAACCCTCTACTCTATCCACATCCTTTTTAAAGTCACTCAGCCACATTTTAATGAACAAGTTGGCCATAATTTCTCCTCAACTGTGCGAGAAAATTACATGGTCAGTTAGATGAGGGGTATTTACTTGGAAAACATCAGAGGATTCTTTTTTTTTACGTCCTAATGTAGAAAACAATAAAACCAGTTGCAAGGTTTACTTCTTTCCAACCCTGACTGTTTTTGTCACCTTGCAAACAGTTTGGTTATGTGGCACAAATACAGTTTGTTTCCCATTTTCCTCTCACTGGGTTTTTGGCGGTGTTTAAAACACATCCCTCTCGCTGTTTCATCATAGACTCCAGCATCTATCTCACATCAGACTGCCGTGCTAAAGCCATCTCATTTTTTTTTTCCTTTTCTTCTTCTTCTTTTTTCCGTTTTACGTCCCCTTCACCCGTTATGAGCCAGAGCAGTCATGCTTGAAAAAGCGCACACATTAACCCCCATAAGAGGGGAGAGGAAAGGCATAACAAATCGCGCATCAGTAAACAATAGGCTGGAAAAAGTGGGACAAGAAAATGATTCAGGTAGGCTGAAATGCATCCCGTCTAGTTGTGTGAAAAGATTGGTCTCCTGGGCGTCTCAGAGGCCCTAAACGTGAGCCACATAAGTCACTTTTCATCACAGTTCCCGCGTATTAACACATCGAATTTACACGTTGACATATTTTTAAGGGACCAGCAGCTGTGGTTGCTACAGACTTGTTTAAAAAAATTGTTGTGGAAGAAACAGCTACCTGCAATTCTGATGCAAGGCCACAAAGTGTCATCACTTTGTGGCCTGACACAGTTTGTACTGATTTTTGCTCGTGTGAATCAGTACATGCAAAATCGTTCCATCTTCAGCAACGTGGCATTGTGCAGTTTAGAATGTGTGGATTTTATTCTGCTACTTTCGCTCAAAATGAACACAGATCATACACACACAGTGTCTGGTTCCTTGAGTGAAATGTGTGTTTTGGGGTCAATTAAAGTTCTGAATACTCAGAAGGTATTACTCAGTCCACATTTTTTATGTATTTTAAGTTGTAGAATGTTTTATTACTTCTATGTGTCTGCACCAATATAGAAACCTTAAAATATCTGTTGAATCTTTATTTCCTGGTTTTTGTCTGAGTGTGATACATTGAGTAGTTCTGGAATCCTACATCTAAACTGGATGTTGATATTGTTCAGAAAATTTGTTGAAGTTAATAAAAAAAGGAAGTTTATTTAAGAATTCACAAGGTATAATTTAGTAAAATTTAAAAGGGTGTTCAAAGTGGGACCTGCGGATCATTTGTGGCCCTGGGCTGATTTTGAGCTGTCACAATTCAAGAGTAAATACAATAAATTAGGACAAAATTAGACATTTTAAATTAAAATCTTCTTCAGAAAATGTTAGACGCAATACAGTCATCATCTTTTCCAATCTTTCTGGTTTTTATGATAACTAGAGCCACGTCTAGTCATTGATTTGTACTGTAAAGTAAACCTTTGTGCACCCAAATAGGATTTTAATTGCTCCATTAAAACGCTTAAATACAGCAAGTGTTTTGACACGAAGAGTGACCTGGATTCAGTTTTACTGCTGTGAACAGACAAAATGATTTTCGATAACACTTTATTTGAAGGGGGTTGAATAAGACTGTCATGACACTGTCATAAACATGTCATAACACATGTCATGAACATGAATAAGCCTTTATGAATATTTATGACTGTTGTCATAAAGCGTCATTCGGTAAATTATGACACTTTTAATACAAAGTTGACATTATTCAAAATGTCTTTGTTATGACAACTTGACATTAACCAAAAAAATCATTACTGATATAAATTTGTTATAAAAGTATTACTGATTGCACTTTAAAAATTAGGTAACTTTATGTTGTTAAAGGTAAAGTTTAAACAGTAATGATTTCTTTAAGATAGGTTGTGAGCACTGCAACTTTTAGGAATTTTTCGGCAGAATTTTGTCCCTATTGTGTGCCATTTAGAAATCAGAACCTGAGTTCAAAGTCAGAAAATAATCTGTAATAGTCCCTGCGGTGCCTCTTGGAATGTCAGATTTTTTTTCCCTCCGTCAACTTCAATCCTAAAGTCCAGTATGATTTCTATGCCTTATGAAACTTTGTGAAGACTGCAAAAATAAACTGTGAATATGTCCTTCTGAAGTTTTGTCTCCCAGTAAATCTTCTTGTTAGGCAAAAGAAATACAACATAAAGCATCTCAGCACTAGAATATGAACATGAATATGAGACATTTTGCGCTCTGCTCTGGTCAACCTAATGGCTACAGCACAGAAAAGGCAATGTGCCATTTATGGGAATGGGCTGCTCTTCAACCCAGGTGGGCTTCCTATGTTCTACGACCAGCAATAAATGCATTCCCCAGTACGTTCTCAGAGCTGCCTGTCCTCACCAGGAGACCCCCACGTGGTTTCTTGTCATCCTCACTGAAATGAGAGCAATCACTTCGCTGTCCTTGCAGGGTGAGACGCTGTAATTTGTTGTGCTCTTGACCTTACCAGGCCTCACTGTGATCCAGGCTCTTTTCTTTTTCCCTAAATACTCAGTAGAAAA
Organism: Poecilia latipinna; assembly: GCF_001443285.1. Classification (NCBI taxonomy): domain Eukaryota; kingdom Metazoa; phylum Chordata; class Actinopteri; order Cyprinodontiformes; family Poeciliidae; genus Poecilia; species Poecilia latipinna. Next base: position 133,787 of record NW_015113209.1, read on the forward strand.
CTCAGCATTTGGATTTTAGCTCCACTGAACGTGTGGATGTTTTCTCAAGTGATTTTGGGTAAATTATAATCCAACACAACACAAGTAGGGGAAAAAAATAGGTTAGAACATGCTGAAGTTTTCTAGTGTTTTATTTAAAACAACACAGAATGATGGCTCTCAAAAAGAAAAAAGGCAACACTTCAGTAAATACTAAGGTTTCGAAGCTCCCACACAGATTTAGTCCGTGAAGCGGAAACCTGGTCTACGCTTCAGAAACTATCAAAAACCTTCCTGTTTGATCAACCTTACATTATACAGAACTATGTTTATATTTACACTGCTACATGTTAAGGTGCTGGAGGACCTAATGACTCTACATTTTCCTACTACTCTCCAATTCAGCATTATTTTTGGTAATTTTAGCTTTTAACTTTGCTCTCTCTCTCTCTCTCTGCTTTTTCTCCTCATTGAAACTATAGAAACTACCTCTGGTCTGGCATTCTGTTTAGCTAACTGTATGCGTTAACTCCAAAACTGTCCCACAGTTGATCTGTGCAGGTGTGTTTCTCTATGAAGCCAGTAAAAAGAGCTACTGCTGCCGTTAACTTTTTACTTTTCATGGCAGCAACAGATGTGAACAGTTACAGGAGATATATTCGTAAATCATCATCTATTGGCCGATCAGAGGAGACATCAGATCAGCCACAGCCAACCTAAACCGCGCCATCAGAGTTGGGTTTTTGCAGCGTAAAGAGGCTTTATTACTGTTTACCATTGTCTCAGAGTAGCATTGTAGAACTTGGTGGATGTGCCTCACTTCAGGAATCAGCTTTTGAACCTATCCATGATGGGACAGGCACTTGGTTGTGACTGGAAATTTGGGGACCCACCGTTCAAGAGTGAAAACAGAACTTTATCTCAGCAAGACACCAGGCCACGAGGCCTCGGAGAGCTGACTTTATTCCTTGTTGCTTTGTGTCGTCCTCCAGGGGAAGGCTGAAGATCAGGGTGGCACTGGGTGGGGGGTCAGATCTCAAATCTTTGCATTGTAGTGCTGATGAAAAGGGAGGACGTTCAGATTTATTTCCTCTTTTTGCTTTTAACCCAGGCGACACACCTCAGCGTTTGAAAGGCTGGAAAAACAAACCGCCGAGGCTGATGTGCTGCAGCTGCTACCTCCTTGTTTTGCTGGCAGGAGAGGACGACTCCGGGATTAGGAGACTAAAACGCTCTGTAATGTGTGACAATAAAGTAAAATGAGACCATGCATATGACTTTCCAGTTTTTTTTTTTCCGTCTGTTGCCAGTCGAGTTGATAAAACATAATCCGCCGTTTCCTCCGAATGTGATACGAGAGCTTACAATTTGGAACGCATCATTTGGATCGTTTAGGACTTGGAACGGGCTCACATTTGAAGAGGGTGTTTGAACTAGAACCTTAAGAGACACTGCTAGGCTCATCTTATGCCAAATAGGGCATTTATAAAAGGTTGGCACAGACTCTTTGGAACGAAGGCTGGCAAAGGCATGACGTCTGCATCCCGGTGCCAACCAAGGGGTTTTGTTTGGCATGTGTCTCTGTAGTATGGCTTGTCTTCTTCAGAAAAAAAAAAAAAAAACTGGCCCAAACACGGCTCTAGGATTGGGTTGCTGAAGCATTGCAAAACTGAAAGTGATTAATTAAAAAGCTCTCAGCTTCTGTTTGAGTCAAGGCACAAGAATTAGAATCAATAAATATCAGGGTAGGTGCCTGTTTAACCTCGGCAGGGCTGGAGGCAGTGGCGCAACTACACATTATTCAGGTGGATGCGAAAACATAAATCTGACTCCCCCACTCAGCTCCTTCAGACTAGCCAACAGTAATTCACAAACACTTGATAGAACTGCACATCTGCTGAACTCATTATAGGAGCTACTTCTCAGTGTTGTTATAACGTTGTTTTAGGGTTAATAGAGAAGCCATGTTGTGATGACTTCCTGAAGGCGGAGTTTCAGGAGGAGCAGGAGCTTTTAAAGAGATAGAGGTGCTAAATTACAAGGTAAAATTTTGTTTAAGTCATATTTGATATATGTAGCATTTTTATAATGACTCATGTTAACATAATAAATTGATTCCCCTCTAAAATGATTTAGATCAAAGGATTTATGTGTTAGTCCAAAGTCTAGACCCAAATCCGACTGAGAATCTGTGGCAGTTGTTGCAATTGCAGAATTTTTTTCCACCTCACAGTGATGCACTGGTTTTGCATTAGTATATCACATAAAATCACAACCAAATACATCAACATTTATGGCCGTGACGTTGGAAAATGTGAAAATATTCAAAAAGTGTCCTTACTTTTGTAACTGTAGCTGATAAACAGGTATTATGGCATATATTTTTCAGTAAACGTTTTACCTTAAAAAAAAAACAACACGTCTGTCTGCCTTTTCAAGAGATTGTGAGAAATGCTTAATTTGATAAAAGCCGGCGCCACATATGCAGTTCCAAACGAGACCATAAGAGCTCCAGCAACACGTTCAGGGACATTAGAAATGTTTCATTTTCGTCAGCAGAGGGTGGTTGAGGGTGGCTGAAAAGCAAGGGCAAAAAGCTTAAGTTACTCACTGTGCCCTATTTTAACCTGGCAGAAAGGCCTACTTTAAGAGGAAATAAAAAAGAGGGAGGAGGCGGAGAAAACAATGCATTTAAAGGCAGCTCTCCCCCAGCGAGCCTTTATCTGTCACTCAGAGCTAGCAACATAAACACATACTATGGGGGAGATGGGGGTGGGGGTGGGGGACAGTGGGGTTTCCATAGCCACAGTTTTAAATGGCACCATGGCGCTGAACACAAAACCTTCTCCTTCCTATGAGTGTGTGTGTATGTGAGAAAGAGACAAGGGGAAGAAGATACTTTTTTTTGTTATGCATTTCTGTTTATTTGCTGTTGGGGGGGTGGGGGGGATTCATGTTATGTAGATAGCTCACGCTATCTGGTGCTGCTTCCACTGAGAACGAAAGAAATAACGGAGGAAAAGAAAACAAGATAGAAAGAGCGCCTAGTAGACAGAGAAGGGGGGAGAAAACGCACGCACACACATAAGGCCGGTTATGCAGAAACACAGATTTAATGTAAGGCTTGGCTCTCTGGTTATAAGCAAGGGGAGAGAGGAAAAAGCTGGTCTGGACTTAGAAGAGAAACACACGGGATGGAGGTGGAAGCAGAGTTTCACCCAAAGACGATTGGGCTGCGTCTACGCAAGACCACCGTCTGGAAACTGCCGGGATTTTCAGATGTCAATTGGAGGAAAAGTCCCACGTTTAGAGGAGACCGCTGAGATGCTTTGAATCCGCTGTAGTTGCTATGCCAGGGCACTACATGGCGTTGTGATTTTAGTTATTCTATTTCGCCTCGCGGATCCTTCCAGTATCTGCATTAAACACAAAGCCCATATCCGTCTCTGATGAACCTATTTATCATTTATGTATGCTTCGTGTGAGTAATGTGCCTTTAAGAGTAAACAATGCTATGGTCCGTTGAATCAACACAAAAGGCCCTTGGGAAATCAAGTCTCCACATAGTAAAAATTGACAGCCCAGCCACCCTCAACATCTGATGTTAATGGTTTAAGCTAAATTACAGTGGAAGCACACATAGTCATCACTACAAAGACTCTAACATTCATGATCTCGGCTTTAGGGAAATTGCTATGTGTGCTCCAGCTACCAAAAAGGAAAGTTTTGAGCCTATAGTCTTAAAAGTAGACGGGGCGTCTGCCTCACAGACTAAAACTGGTTCTGGTTCTACAGGAGAGGAACTAAAAGATCCGCCGACTGTTCTACTTTTAGAAATTCTAGGAACCACCAGCGGTGCCTTAATGCTTGCTCATACAATGTGCGGCCTACTTACCCTAACCTCCACCTTGGAGCTTCAGTCTCCAGTCCAGCACCCTCTGCCCCATGCCTTCCCCACCCAACTCCTCCAGACTAGCGACAGCAGTCATTAACAAACATGTGGTGGAACTGAGTCTGCTGAGCTCATCATATGATCTACAACGCTCCAAAGGATGGTTGTATGGCTGTCATAGTAGGAGGTTCTAAAAGCAACAGATAAAGGCGTCAGATACAGCTATGATGCAAAATCACATTTCTACGATGTTGTTTTACACACACACACATATATATATATATATATATATATATATATATATATATATATATATATATATATATATATATATATATATATATATATATATATATAAAACATAACAGCTGAAGGTAACATTGTTACTTGGTTGTGGCATAAAATGGTGCTATGGAAAATACATGATATTCTCTCTTTAGCAGGAAGCCAATGAAGTGAAGTTCAAATAATAATTAATTTTCATCAGAACATCTGTGTGTCAGATCAGCTGACGGCTTTAACTTAATTTTGTGGACTTCCAGATAGTAAATTATTACACCAGTCCAACCTGGTGTTAGACTGGTGAAAGACTCATCCACGAATGCGTGGATGAGTCTTTCAGCATCACTCATGGACAGGATATTTCAAAATCCTGTCCAAATCCGGCCAAAAATCACACAGAGGTTCTTTATTGTATTGTAGGCCAGTGTAATGCTGTCCAGATCAAGTGGCTGACTAAGCAGTTTCTTTCTGAGAGGTTCTTGTCCAAAGACAACAACTTCAGTCTTGTCAGAATTAGAAACAGACAATTAGAGGAGCCATTCAAGTGTCTATGTCTTGCCTGTAGATTACCTGATTGGATTCATCTGGCTTTATGGATAAATATAGTTGAGTATAGTCAACATAACAGTGGAAATTTATCCCACGCTGTCTGAAAAGATTACGCAGGAATGGAAAATGGATGGATGGCGAACATGGTCTGTGATGGACCGGCAACCTGCTGATGTGGATGCAGTTCAGCGTCTCCCTCGGAGGTCTTTACTTTGGCATTCTTCAAAGCATAAAGGGTTTTAAGTGTGTGCACCGTTTTGCCGGTGCTATGCGCAATGTGTAAAGGAGATACGATTGTTGCGGAGCAACATTAAAGCCCTCTCCGATCCCCTCTGATTCTGTTTCGTCTGTCATCTCTGCTGGAGACCAGGTAGGAACCCTTAACTGAGGCTTCTCACCCGCCGCTTAATCTTGCCCACAATCACATTCAGTGACAGGCACACAAAGCCATCCGGCGAGCCCAACAAGTCTCTGCTATTATGTAACCGCTGACAGCTGGGCCTTTCAAAAGGAGGGGTGAAACCCCCCATCCGTGTGGCAGCACTTTGTGTCAACCAGACGTGACAGTCAAGAAAAGGGCCTGGGTAGAGGAAGGGAATTATCAGGCCAGCCGGGTGGAGGGAAGGGGGGGAACCCAGCGCCAATAAAACATGCGCTAAGTGACGGAGTTCACATCAAAACTGCAGCATATTAACATTTCCTTTACATCAAATGTCTTATAAGATGTGGTGTCACTTGATAAGAAGTGGTTAGCCAGCAATAGAACCTGTGAAAATATGTACACACGATTCTCCATAAATTTGTTTTGATTTGATGATTTACCAGGGTTTTTTTATTTTTACAGATCATCTGATTTGGAAAATGACTGGATCTTTCTGCTGATATGCTAAAAAAGTTCAACTGAACACAAATGTTCTTGGTTGTATTTCAACCAAATTCACCTCAAGGGAAGCTTTTAAAAATGTAAAAAAAATAAAAAAAATTAATAGATAAAAGGTGGGAACAAATGGATATTTGTTGGTTTGAAGCCTTAATGGGATGATGCCTCCTGATTGTTTTTGCTAATATGTCAATCCTTTGAAACCCCTGGCAAGTGACACTGAACACAGAGGCACCGGAATGTTTGATTAAACTGCGGATCATCTCCCTTTAGGCCCCACAAACAGTGCTTTGATGCTACAAACGCGCAGCAGAGCCAAAGGAACCCGGAATAGCAGGGGGATAATCAACAGATGGCGAGTTTCTTTAGCCACCCTTCCTGAATAGTTCCATGCTGTCCAGAGAGAGAAATGCCATCGTTCCAGGTGAGGCTGTAAAACATTAGGGCTCTGTCCATATTAACATGTATGCTCGCCCAATCAGAGGTTTCCTGTTGTATTTCTACCTCCTGAGGAGATGAGGCCTATGGTCAGAGTTTGCACACGCGCACACTGACTTTCTGTGCTTCAAACCCAAACAGCAGTGGAAATATTTTACATGGTTTATTCAGAATTGGCTAGCTAGCCTTTTCTCCAGTGTAATACATTACCTGTACAAAAACACTTTTTAAAATTTTGCAGGCTGTTTAGATTATTTTATTTTTTTAATGACTTTTTTTCAGGTGTTGATTATCGGTTTTTAAAGCAGGTGCGAAAAGTCTCCCTCTAGTCTAGTCAAAACATTTCATGACACATGGCTCCTTTTGGTTTCTAAAAATGTTGTATCCAAAGCAACCAAAGCTACTTAGAAAACTATGCTGCATAAAGAATAAAACTGCTTTCACTCAGAATAAAATTTATATTTTTTGACATAATTAATGTTGACATCATGCCACCTGCTGGTACAGCGTAGGTGTTACAGAATTTTAAATGAAATCAAACAGACTCTTGGTTTGGAAAGGAGCAAAGGGAAATTGTCTATTAACAAATATCCTGAAGAGTGTTACTCGATCAGTTTACCTTTACTATTTGATATATTTCATCCCTTCCTTTTTTAATTTTGTCATGGTAAAGGGCTATTCTTATTTTTGTCAATCTTGCTTTTTTTTAAGTGTATGTTGCCATTTGCCTATTGATGAAATTCTGAAACTGACTAATAGTTCTCTCTAGTTCTCTCATATAAACGGGCATGATTCATAAAGAATATTCCAAGGCAGATGGCCAAGGCCAGACTTTAGACTTTATTCTTGTATATCCAGCCCTGAAGATGGCTCTTCAAAACAAAAACAAAAACAAAAACAAAACAACAACAACAACAACAAAAAGTCAGGAATGGACAGAAAAGTTTTCAAAGAAGAAAAAAAAACAACTAGAGCCATTCTAAGGGTAAATCATTTCAAAGTAAACACAAGCTACAATACAATTGTTTGAGGATAATCCTTAGCCTAGAACTGCTTTAGCCATGCTATGGAATTTTTTCTGAATTTTGTTGTATGGTAACTGCCACCTGCTGGCACACGGCATATAATGTTTAAATTTGTACAACTGTATCTGGGTCCAAAGATAGCATGGACATAAACACGTGTTATTACACGTATGGTCTTTCACAACGCTATTTAGCAAAACTGCACACAGTTACTAAAGTTATTGATTATCTTGGGCCATTTTGTTAGCTCCCACAATGTTTTACCATGTCTGACTCGAACACTGCATACTTCAAAGCCACCACACCTCCACCTTTCATAGACAATTTTCATAGACAACAATCAAAATGTGTTCTTGACAAGAAGGTACCCCACTTCACCAGCCACCAGTATAACCAGTTTCTTTCCCTCTCTCAACATCTCACTGCAGAGCCACAGACTGTCAAGTCTGCATAGAGGTCAGAGTACAGCAACTATTCCTTCCATCCACAGGCTGCTTGTTAAAAAAACAGAAGCTGGAAATGACAAACTGTGAAGTTAAGTGAGACTTTCTACCCCGGTGCTTCTTTAAAATGTATTTCGAAGATCAGGGATTATTTTATAGATTTAATTTCTTTGTTTTCCTACTTATAAAATGTGTTTTTGCTTCAGATTAGAATCAAACTCCAGTCCGCGTTTTCCACGCAGCCAAAGCCTCAATTTACTGTGTGCTTTCAGCTCCGCAGCACTCACTGGCAACCTTCAGGATCCTTCCGCGGTTCACTTGTGTGAGAGTGTATGTGACTGTTGTTTTACAGCACGAAGCAACGAAGTTTCCATCGCAGTGTCGAAAACAGCCAAAAAACCCCACCGTAATTATTTTTTAAGTTCTGTTGACGACACTGTTAAGAAGATGATTTTAAATAGCCTCATGTCAGACTCGGGGAACTTGACGCACTATTTCGTCCCAGCTGTCCTGTCTTTGCAACGCATACAATACATTCCTGTGTTGTTCCGCGGTGTGACGAGGCTCTGCCTGCCTGCTGTTCCTGTAAACTCCCGCCTTGACTCAACGAGCGAGAGAGACAGACACAGCCGGGGAACAGAGAGGAAAAGCCCTATAAAACAAGCAGGCCCGCAGCACCCACATTATTCTGTTACAGAGCGCGCATCACACTGTTAGAGAAGAAGAAGAATGCAATAATATTTGTAGACAATAACCGCTCACATGCATCTCATTGAACAAGATACTTATTTGTATATTCTGAATCACATACATTGTTAACGAATTAGGTTATTTTAATAGTTTAAATGGGTAGTTTAAGATTGAATTAAATTTGTATTTGAGATTTTTTTTGACCAACCATTTTTTTTAAATAAGGTTATAAGCAGTTAATATCTTATCTTTGATAACTCTTTGGCATCTTTGTTCAGGATATGTCCAGATTTGTTAAAGGGGCAGTATAATGAAAAATCAACTTTTTTGAGCTTTAAATTATGTTAATGTACCAGGAGTGTTGCCTTGATTTTTTATGTATGTTTGAGAAATCCTGAAATCTGTCATGGCAACCATTCAGCTGTGCAAAACGGATGGTTGTAACTAGCCCCGCCTTCAAGGACATATCTCCTCCTCTGAGCTGCAATTTCCGAGCTTCTGACTCACAGAGTAGCACTCCTCCACTCAGCTCCTTCAGACTAGCAATTAGCAATTAGCAAACACCTGGTAGAACTGCAAATATTATAGGAGCTAGGGTTAATGGAGGAGCCATGTTGTGATGACTTCCTGAACCTGCTGCTACTATGAGTGGTACATTTCTCTAATGAAAATAGTTTGTATCAATGTGAACATGTGTTTGACAGGCCCAGTCAAAGTCCAGACCTAGATCCAACTAAAAATCGCTGGCAGGAAATCTGCTGTCCAAATGTTCTCAATCCAACCAATTAGAAGCTGTTCCCCAAAGAACACATTCCAAATGATTCGACTTATTGAACAGTGCGTTAAGTTTAGTTTATTATTAAAACCTTCTTTCAAATGGTTCAGAAAGTGGAATTAGGAATTCAAAACATAATGTCAAATAAATAATAAAGCCGTACACTCTGCCTCCTCCTACTGCCCCACCCCACTGGGCAAACATCACACCACACTTTTCAGTTTCTCACGAGTATGCACTACTAACTGGTGGACTATCACATAAGATTCCATGTGACTGACCTCATTCCTTCCTGGATGCTTGGATCTCATCAGTTGTGCATCTCAAACCCACAACTTATCCAGCGTCAACATGTTGGAACCTAATGACCAGTGTGTCAGCAACTGGTCAGAATGCACACAAAACCAGATTCCGCCGCCCCTAAGTAACGCTTTATGAGCGCTGATTTGGTTAGGCCGGAGCATTGCCTGGCAACAGAACTTTACCAAGTCCTGAATGAAACCAGCCATCTGTTCCCCCGGCCCGGAAAAACTGAATTCATTTGACACACGGCCTAACCCGGGAATTAGTTTTTTTTTTTTTTTTTAAATCAGTTTGAACAAAAGAACAACTAAGTAAGCAGAGTGACTGAAGGCAAATATGCTTCAAGAGGATTTGAGGTTCCTATTGCTACACTTGGACTAACTAGCATAGGAAAACTGTCCTGTCAGTCGGAGACGAGACAACAGCTAAACTGTTTGTGTTGAGTGTAAAGCAGGTCATGACATCCTAATCCCCTTTGTCTGGGATGCTGCACAATAGTTTCTGACCACATACACTGCCTTGCAAAAGTATTTACACCTTTTAAAGGGGCAGTGTTACAAAAAATTTTACTTTTTTTTCAGCTTTATTTCATATTATAATGTAATCCCTCATCATAATCATACCTGGAGTGTCGCTTTGATTCATTCATGCATGTTTGAGAAATCTTTCAGATTCATCTGTTGTCATGGGACATAGTTCCGCCTTCGTGATGCAGCTCCTCCTCCTCAGCTGCAGTTTGCATGTTTCCGAGCTTCTGCTCAGACTAGCTCCTTCAGACTAGCCAGCAGCAATTAGCAAACACCTGGAGGAACTGCGAGCATTTATACACGACATACTTCTCAGTGAAAAGCTAGTAGAAATGTGGTTAAAAGGTCAACAGAGGAGCCATTTTGTGATGACTTCCTGAAGGTGGAGTTTCAGAAAGAGCAGGAGTTTTTAAAGTGACAGAGGCCCAATTTCAAGGCAATAAGTTAATAGCAAAACTTATCTTAAGTCCTATTTGACATATATAGCAGATTTCTAGCAACTGAAGTTAATGTACTTACTTCATTATGCTTTAAAATAGCACTAAGTGCCTGAAAAACACATAACACTGCCCCTTTAAACTTTTCCACATTTTGTCATCTTACAAACAGAAAGGTCAGAACATAAATGTGAAATGGAAGGAAAATTACATGTTTTTATGACGTTGGCCATTCATTGCAAAATAACTCAAGCTCAGTGAGCCTGAACGGTCAGTATTTCAGTTATATTTAATTCTGAGTCACTAACACACATATCTAAATGATCCTATTTTAGCTCCAGATGCATATTTAGATCTTTACAACCTAAAGAGACATTTTGTTCTCAGGCCAGAAAAATGAAGCTCATTTAGAGCCACAATAGGAAGTTTCTTGACTTAACCCCCCCCCCCCCCCCCCAAAAAAAAAAAAAAAACCAAAAATTTTTGAGTTTTTAATAAAAATTAAAAAAAATATAATAAAAGAGGATGGAATTCTTTTTTTTACTCATTATAGATTCCAACCTAATACGAAGGAAAGCAGATAAAAAAAGCATATTTCTGTTACTATTAGTGTCATTCTTTGTCAAAATTTGGTGTAAATATTGCAGAAACAATTATTTTTTAAAGGTTAAATCTGTTACATCTGTATTCTAAGGCAACTTCACTACTTTTACTGGGGTAGATTTTCTGGATTCTCTCCTTCAGTAACTTCAATTAATAAAGAACAAGCTTGTTTTAATCAAAAATTCACCACAGACACTCATTTACAGTTTTTGTTAAAGTTTCACAAGATTTATATTGACAGAAACTGATTTTTTGAAAAATATTTATTTTGCCTCATCTTATTTCTTTTATCATCATTTTATTTATAAAAGTTACATTTCCCTTTCGGCCTTTAAAATACCAACATTTCCATATAGCTGATGATGTTATTTTTAAATATTAAATGATTAATAATTTGATCAGTTACTCAGTAATGAGTAGACTTTTTACCAAATACTTTTTTACTCTTACTTGAGTAATTTCTTGGACTGCAGCTTTTTGCTTTTACTTTGGTGAAAACATGTTGAAGTAGTGCTGGTCTAATTCAAGTACAGTTTCTAGGTTCTCTCCCCCTCGTTCTCTTCTGTTTCACAACTGTGAAGCACTTTGTGTTGGTCTGATCAGAATAATTTTGCAAGGAACTGGACTTAGAGACAGATCCAGGTGAGGCTTCTTCCTGCCTGTCTGTGACCTTTCACCCGTTCCTCTTGATCTCCTGCCCACCTCTTATAAGCTCTTCTCCAGGCTTCATACTCTTTGAGTCATGTCTGTTAATGTAGATTGTTTTACCCTATAATGCACATGCCCACACAATACCCAGAGAGGGAAGTGGAGGGGTCAGGTTCACCATGGCGACCCCAAGCATAGGGGATTTATTTTGTGTGTGGCATCCTGTTCTCCACTGGGCACACTCCTGGACTCGGTCTGAGAGGACAAAGGAGTTTGTGGCGTTGCTTTTGCTTCTTCTCATGCTTTCCTGAACCTGATGCTAAGCTACTAGGTCTGACCCTGACTGATCTACAGATACAGTCCAGGTGTCAGTTGCAGACTCTCTCTTTATGTCACGTGGGGTGAAAGGAGGTGATAAATTCTCTGCTCTTTTTTCTGATCTGAAGTGCAGATCATGAGGCTGATAACGGCTTTACCTTTCAGTAGACGCTTCAGCATGTCAGAACGTTTTGGACCACCCTAAACTTGCTGTTAGAGCATCTTCTGTCAGAAGCTTCTTCAGAGTTGCTGTAACACTGACCGCTACAGGGAATCCTTCACTTGAATTGAGTTGAATTCAGAAATGGAGTCCTGTGGTTGGTGGAAAGCTGGGTTTGCTTCTCCTGTCCTGTCCTACCGCCATCTGCAGAAATACACCGTCATGGATGCTAAAGCTAGTCAGGGAGCAAAGTTAGGATAAAGAAACCCGGATCATTGTTCCACAGTAGCACAGTAACTCTTTTTGTAACTTAAGTGACATAATTCATTGATGATTTCTTCTGGTCTCTCCTCTAAACACAATCATAAAAATGAAGCACCATGTGTGACAGAGACCCAGCACTGTCCCAGACTTGGTGGTGGCAGCATCATGCTGGATGCTTTTTTTTTCTTCCAGAGACATTACTTAGAAGATGGAGGGAGCAAAACTCAGGACATTCACGGAGAACACAAAGAACTTGTGAGAATGTTAGAGGTTTTAAGACTATTATCTGAGTATTTCAGTTTGTTGCATGTGACACACTTTACAAAAATAATGAAAATAAACAAACGGATTCAGTTTTGTTCGGGGATATAAATCTCTGGAAGACCAACTGGCAAAAAAGAGAGGGAAAAAAACGAGTCAGAAGAAGGGTATACAGTTATTGTTTTATTCTTTAAATATTTCACTCAGATCTTTTTCTGTTTTGACAGCAAGACAAGAAGAAGCTCTGTATCTCAGTGTGAGGACTGAGTGAGGAGAAAACAGAACAAACAGCACCCTCAGAGCAGCAGTGGGTGGCTGAGTGTGGGGAAAGGAAGCAGAGGAGAGGAGCGGTGGCTCAGGACTGCCTCCCAGTGGTGCGCAGAGCACAGTGCAGGACAGATGAGAACTCCTTTGAAACGCCTCACTTTTTTATGGCTACTCTTTTCATCCCAGCACGCCTCCAGTAATGTCGCACCCGGCAGATACTGTCTCTCAGAAAATCCAGTCACCTCCCATGAACCGTCTGCGTTGGGAACGAACCAGAATCTCAAGGATCTTTCATCATCTAGTCGGCCATGAATGGCTGAAATAATTGAATAGGGTGACCCACTGTTGAAGTGGAAGATAGATTCTAATCCACGTAATAAGTAGGGCTCAATAAGCACTGCAGGAAGCCCCCAGCAGGAGAAAGGTACGGTCAGATTAAGGTTGAGGAGTTTAATTATGAACAAGGAAATGAAGTTCTCCAAACCTCTGTCTCACAGGGTAATTTTTAGCTCGCAGACGGTGGCGGGTGATTCAGGGCTGCCTTTTTTTCCCCCCGTCCTCTCGCTCTCAAGTCTGCACGCTTAAACTGAAGCATCCTCTGCCACTTGACAATCAGAAACCTTGTGAAGGATGAGGAGGTGAGATACAGGGAGGCGGGTGCTGGGGAAGGAGACAGGGATGAAGTGCCACTTAGGATATTGCTTCAAGGACTGCTCTCCTCGTTAAACTCATTGCTGTGGGCATAAATACAGCCAGGCATCAGATGATTTATTGACACACGCTTCCCTCTCCTCCGTCCTCCTGCCTAACAAGGCTGTGGTCAGATGAATTGTTGAACTGGAGGAATTTCTTTTTGATTTACGCTCAGTTCACAGGGGGGCTGTGGGAAAATTGTGGGCGCAGAGCGGAGTAAATGTGTATGAGGAAGGTTTAAAACTCCACTGATTAGACAGAAGTGTGTTAAGATTAGGTCAACAGTTCCAAAAATACCCCATAAAAAAAATCAAAGGTTTCAGCATGTATTGTAATTTTAATCAATGAGGGGCAAAATGTTTCACATGTACAGCCTGGTCTAAAGTGGCACCCCCATACATTTAACATCAGTGTGATCAAATATTTGTGAATGCTTCATTTCAGGATGACTGATCCATTGATCAGAGGTTGCTTGAGGAAAATGTGAGAGTATCTGTGAAATCTGGACTGCAACATGATAATGACTCCAGACATGCCTGTTAATCCACCAAGAACTTCACAGAGAATGGAGAAAGCTACTAGGTTCAAAGCCCATATGCTGAGCTCATTAAGATGTTGTGGATGCCGGGGATGCAAGAAAGATCTCAAATGTCTTAAAACTGAAAGTGAGGAGTGGGACAAGCTCAGTAAAGACTAAAGTCTGGTAGACAGGAGTGAAGGGACCTCTGGCATTTTGTTCTTCAGGACAGGTTCTCTTCAACAAGTTACTCAAATGAGGCATTTTTAAATCCTATTATATATAAGAATAAGCCATTTTGTCCCTACTATAGTTTCATATTCATTTTGAGAAACCTGGCATGTGTGGGTGAAATTAACAAAAAAGGTTGAATAAGCTATATTAAAGCTATAGTACGCAACGTTTAGAAATAATATGTTTTTACATATTTATTAAAACTATCAGAACAGTACAAGATTCAGAGAGTGTATGAAACCAAGATTCAGAGAGTGTATGAAACGCACTCTCTGAATCTACAGTAGGACTTCTCCCTGTAGTCCTGCTGCCACCTGCAGAAATACACGTCTCCTAGTCAGAAACAACCAATCAGGCCCAGGAGGCGGGTCTTAGTGCTTTCAATCCTGCTCATGAATGCTCTGCTCACAGCCTCCCTATTGCTCACTGCTACGCAACAGGTAGCCCATGCTAACAACTGAGTAGCTAACATAGCCACCGATGACGGTGGATAAACAGTTTTTCTGTACCAGGAAAACTTACCAGGTCTTTGCCAAACTTGATGGCATGCTGAAGAGGAAATCCAGTCATTTCATTGTGTTGGAGTAGGGAGGCATCTAAAACCTGCTGGGTAGGTTGAGGACTGGGGAAGGAGTCTTCTCTTGTAGGGCAAGAATGGACAATACCAGTCCAAACATGACATATGTTCAAACTGTCCATACCATGCTGATACCTGTGGTCCTCCTGTGGCCATCCATCCTCGTCTAATGGTCTCATGCTATGGTCCATCTTAAGTGGTCAATGGACGAAAGGGAAGGGGTCAGCCATCTCACGTTGCTAATCTATCACAAGGTAATACAGAGACACACAAGAAACAGAACCATTCATAGGGACTCCATGCAGAAAGGCTCCTGGCTGGGCTTTAAACCCAGGACCTGCTTATGCAAAATTGCAGTCCATACTTGGTCTAAACCAGTTTATCTCTATGGGGGCTGGTGCCCATCACCAGTGGCTACTGGGACTATGTGGCCAGGGCAACACAAAAGATACACAGGACAATCAACCATGCATGCCAACACTCAGAGCACTGTAAGGACAACTCAAGTCATGCTTAGGTTACACATTCAGGTGTGTAACCTAAGCATGGATTGTCAGAACATCCAGATTCCATCCAGAGATCCCAGGCAAGAATTCCAATGCAGGACCTTCTTAATGCAAAGCAACATCGCAGTCAACTGTATCACTCTAGTGGTTATGATCTTTACTCCCTCACTAAAAACATGAGGGACCAATGGCCGACTGCAGCAGGAGGGAACACACTGACTGTATCTATGGAGGCGTCTCGTCCTACATAGCAGAGCAGCAGCAAGCCAGTACTGCCAATTCTGTTGAATCTACTAGACACTGGCTTAAGCATTGACTAGGCTGAACTAACAGGAATATGAAACAATAGAACAGAATATTGACTTAAAGAGTTTGTGAAAGACTGATAACAGATTTACTGGACGCAGTCCCATGGAGTGGTCTCTTAATTGTTTCCACATTGATCATAAAGTAAGACGAGTGTTTGAAAAATGCTCAATGACTAAAGCAAAGAGACTAATCCTAATTAAATATTGGGGAAGCACATGCCAAGCCTTGTTCATGTCTTTAACATCAGTAATGCTGCAGTGAATCCCAGGCTGGCAAAAAACAAAAAAAACAGGGAAAATGAAGAGAAATTGCCGTCGCCTGCTTTTTTGCCACACAAATCTGCCTCACTGGTTGAAGACGGTAATTGTACATCTCATAAGCTGTCAGCCTCATGTGGCCACATGTAATTTCTTTGTCCCCGTTCCTCCTCCTTTATCCCTCACTGAGATTTTTTGCCCTCCTCGCTCATCTTTCCGTCCTCGCAGCGCCGCTTTAACTGAGCGGTTTGGAGGGTGGCACGTCAGCACTGATTCGCTCTGACAATGAGCCACTCGCGCTAATTTACTCATTAATGCTAATATGATTGACATTTCATTTCAGCACGCTCCCCTCCCCTGCCACTGATAGGGCCGGCCGAGGCAGTCAGTAATCACTGACAGGGCCATTAAAGGGAGATTGCATGCAATTATCTCCCTAATTCAGAGGGTTCTTTTAATTTGCCGGCGTAAAATTGTCAATCTTGGAAGTGTAATCGCTCTCATTCCCATTTGAGAACGGGACTAAAAATAAATAAGAGTAGGGTATGTTTGGCGTCTCTATGTTTTGATGCCAAAACAGATGCAGACAGATAGAACAAAGACCCTGATGAGGGGGCCTTCCGATGATAGGATGTTCCACATGAACCAGAAATACATGTAGCATTGTTTTGTTTACACTTGTATTGTGGTAAGAAACACTTTGCCGAAAATGTGTCTTGACCTAAATAACGCATACTCTGGAAAAAACCCCCAAAACAACTATTTGTGTCTGTGCTTTTAGGAAGATCTTATGAACGATTCTGGAATCTGATGGAAAGCTTTACAGGCAGTGAGATCTTCTTTTTATCCCAAAATGGAAAACAATAGGATGAGAAGGAAGAGAAACCTTAGAATAAAGTAAACCCCAAACTTGATAAAAGATAAAACGTATACGAAAAGTGCTAATTATTAGTGTTTTAGTGTTTATCAGTGTTTTCAAAGTGGGGGCCACCTGGGGGCGCTAGACGGGCCTCTCAGAAAGTTGGAGGGAAGATGACAAAAACACACAAATAAAAAATAATTGAATTCCATACATTTTTCACTTGATTTTATATATTTATGTAAAACGTAACCTGTTTTTAATCGTTATGAAATCTGAATTAAAATAATATTGAAACGCTATTTGCCATGCCCATCTTTCTGATTGGTTGCCAGTTTTATCAAGCTGCTTTGCTCTTCAAGCTAGCTTAGTTAGCACGGAATAGAAAAGTTTCTGACAAAAATAAAAAGGCTGAAGCAGTAGCCGTTCTGTGGAGGAGACTGCTGCAAAAACAAAAAACCTATGAACCGGGGATTGTGGTGAAATGTATTATCAGATAATAATGACATGAGCATCAGTTTAATAAACTAATGACATATCACCTGTTAACATTTTCCACCACAGGTAGCTAACTAAAATCAGAAGATGTTATAGGCACCATTTACAACAAGTGTGATATTTATTGTCTAGTGAATAAAAGTGAGAAAAAAAACAATGTTGACGTTTACATATTTTGTAAAATTGTCTATGGATTTCACTGTTGTGCTATAATGTGGAAAAATAAAGTCAAAGCCTCCGTCAGGTTTTTTTTTTTTTTTTGACAGTAGAAAACCTTAGACAAGCACAAATTGTCCTTCATTATGTCAAAAATATCTCCAGTATTCCAATAACATGCGAATATACAGAAAAATGTCATTTCAGTGCATCAGTATAAATTCATTACCATGCAGCATGAATAGATATAGCCGTATTAAAGTCACAGTGGTGGGCGATAGGAACGCCCGGCGTCGGGCTGAGCCACTTTTCCCACCTCCCCGCATTCAATTTGCACGTGCAGGTATCATGACGTGTGACTGCTGTCTCAGTGCATTTTTCAGACACAGGCAATATGAATAAAATCCAAACATGCGTTCCTGTAAGGTTTATGTCCTTTGAACACTCATTAAAGTGACGGGATTATTTGAATTAAACGAAAATTAAAGATGAATAATTATTATAAATCTGTTTGTTACCATTCAGTGATTCGGAGGCGACAGATTTCCAGCTCCAAACATTCACTGTCCTGTCTTCCCCAGTAAAGTTGGAGTCATCTTTGCTTCCTGAACAATATGGCTCCAAAAACATGGCTGCCGTACTTCACTTGAACCAGCTCCCTCTTCTTCATCACTACCATCTGCCTCCTTCCTCCAAAACTGCACATAAATCCCTCAAAACGACCTCCGCTGTTATGTACTCAGCATTAGTTGTTAAAATTTTGACTAACCTTTTTTACGTCACAAGATGGCGCCGGCGTATGACCCCGTTACTACAGGCGACAAACCGCGACACGCTGCAATTCGGTATAGAATTTATAGTATTCTGTGAGAAATATGATTTAAAGCTTTTGTGTACACAGAATGAAAAGATAGTAGTTAATATTGTAAGTCATGCAAGTTGTTTAATTGTGTCAGTACAGCAGTGAATTAGGGCCATTGGACATAGAAAAAAAGAAAAAGGAGAAGGAGTAAATTTCCGTAAAATTTTTTAAAATGAATCTCAGAATTTTTGTGGAAAAAAGTTGGAAATGGCGAAGGTTGTCAAAAATGTTTAATTTTTTAAACAGAAAATTTTCAAAATTTGAATTTGTTTGACTTTCTGCATTTTTTTTCTAGAAAATTTATGACAATCTCAAAAGTTTTCTGGCGGAAATTTACACTTTGTTCTACTTTTCTATCTACACTGACACTAACTCACAGTCATGTCAGCGACATTTAGCTCTTCACACAAGCTCTAGGCATCTTGGCTGACTGCCTGACTTCATCGTTTTATTTACTTCTCTTAGCTGAGCTAAAATGATTTCATACGTTGTTCTGGTCCTTGAAAAGTTTCAGCCCCCCAAAAAAGTGCTGTGAAAAACAGACACGAGATAGATGCGCAATGCCACCTCTGACCCCATTCTACAGTAACTATTTCCAGGATTCCCACACAAAGGAATGATTTATCAGGAATGCGGAGCTCCTCAACACAAATCTCATTCAACAGCAATCAACCGGCCCAGGAGAAACCAGAGTCAGGGAGGATGGGAAAAGCCGCACTAAGTGGAATCTGCATGAATAAGAGAGCAAACCCTCCACATTCAGAGCTGGAAAATGGCTTTTCATGCTCGGCTCAGAGAGAAGCTGATTGGGCCGCGATGCGTGGCACGTCCGCTCTTCTCCCTCACTGCAGGCCATTCAATTACCTCCAGTGCAAATTGGCCGAGGCTTTTATTTCTAGGAGGCAACCCCGGTTGCCCGTGAGGCATCTCATTTGAAAGTTCACCAATTAGGGAGCTAATGCATCTGTTTGTCATGGTTTGGAGGGAGAGAAAGACGTCGGCGCAGATGAAAGTGTCCCATTTATAGAGCGAGAAGGAGGGAAGAGAGGTCCGACACGGAACCAGACTCGCTTATCGAAACTTTATGAAGCATAATGAGATTTGCTGAGAAAAGTTTTGCTCTACTGCTGCCAATATGCTTTACAGCTTTTGCAAGTGTTCAAACTACCAACCCTTTCTCATATTTGTAAAGTGGAAGAAGTCATACATGTTTCTATTTTTGTTTTTAAATGTTTACTAAATAAAATCAAATCTTTTCAATTCAATCCAGTAGAGCCACTTGCTTATATGAAGGACATATAAGTAGGTCTTAAAACAATACCTCAAGCTTTCAATGTGTCTCGGAGAAAAGTTCAAAATGAGGAGTATTTTGAACTGCTCTGCGTTATCCCCATGGCAACTGAGGAGGAGCTGCAGAGACCCACAGCTCAGGTGGGACAGTAGCTCAGTGTTCGACTCCACAACTCTGACCATTATGGGATAACGATAATGGCCGTTATTCCATAATGGGAACTAGTTTATTCCATTAGGTTTGAGTTGACTGTTTTATTTTGAGCTACATACAGAAATAAATAAAAAAATGTTGTACGTCTTATCCTACACCCCATACTGAGTACAGTAATATTAATAATAATAATGTGCAATATATTTGTAATATTTCATGCCATTCAGAAAGTGAAACAGCCATTTTATAGAGTAAATATTTCAACCCTTTTTTTAAAAAAAAATCTTTTGCAGTTTTGATGATTACAGCTCACAGGTAAAGAAAATGTCATGTTGCGTCACCTTTCCCAAATGCAGAGAGGTAGAGGCACCAGATGATTTTGAAGGTCAGATGAAAAAGAAACAAACAAAAAAAGATGAAAAAGCAAACATACAAAAAACGCAAAAGTAATACATAACAAAAAGCCAACAAGGAGACATGGGGAAATAACGGAAGGAACCAGCGAGGAGTGACTGAGAAAGAGGTGCTGGGAGGTTGAAAGCTGAGACAGTGGACTTGGGCTGATTGGCTAACTGACTGCAGGTGTGAGGGGAGCGAGAAGAAGACAAACTGAGGAGAGGGAGAGAGAACGAGAGTGGCACCGGGGTTTTGATAACTACCAAGAAAGGACTGAAATAAAGAAAAATAGGAACAAGACTGAAAATAATAAACTAACCCAAAATAATGAAACTAGAATCAAATCAAACTACAAAACAACCAAAGATCTTAACAGAAATCCAAAATTCAGTGTCTCTGAACATTAGGAAATCAAACTAGACCAATCAAAAATGGATATTTTAAGCCACACTGTAATGAAAATTGGAAATGCTGAAGGGGTGTGAATACTTTTGCAAGTCACTGCAAACAAATCATACAAATGATCAAATAATAATACAAAGAAAGTAGTCCTCCAACCGTGTTTGCTGTTCTCAGACTCAGCTGAGATCTTATTGTTTGTCTAACCACTTCATGAATAAAACATAGCTTCACTTGCTGCTTGCTGTTTGTTGCTTTATATCAATCGTTCACGAAGCTGAACCCGTAATTTGATTCTCTGTGTAATTCTCATGGCAACAGAAGCAGGGAAAACAAAAGTGGAACAGCGCAGACACATGTTTCTGTTGTCTTCTGTAGGATTTGTGTTTTGTCATTAACTGTGTGCAGGTTGATGGGGGAAGAAATCCATAACGGCAATTTTGAGCCTCAGGATGGACTAATAATTCCAGAGCACCTCCACTTTATGGCAGCAGAACTGGATGCCCTGCAGGAGAGCGTCTGTCTGTTTAGCCCAGAAAAAGTGGCGCAAATTGTTTTCATCTGCTGCGTCTTCCACAAATTGTGAAGGGAAAAGATGTCTGCGCGGGATGGATGAATGCAGCCGGACTGCTGACTGTCTTCCTCAATCAGGTTCCAATCAAGTTTATTTGTGTGGCACATTTCAGCAACCAGACAGTTTTAAAATCATCAGAAACACATCAGGCAGTCGTCAACAACCCACATTTTGTCATGAGCCACCGTTAAAATCACCAATACACATCATGTTGGTGAATGTTACATTTGTACTAATCATTGGCTATTCTAAACAGGTGGGGTTTTAGTCTAGATTTAAAGGAAGTCAGTGTTTCGACTGTTCTGCAGTTTTCTGGAAGTTTGTTCCAGATTTGTGTTGGATAGAAGCTGAATGCTGCCTCTCCATGTTTGGTTGTGGTTCTGGGGATGCCCAGTTCCACCAGGGGTTTGCTAATTTCTGCTGGCTAGTCTGAATGAACTGAATTGCAGAAGTTTGGAATCTGCAGCTCTGAGGAGGAGGAGGAGCTGTGCCTCGAAGGCGGGGTTAAGTCCACCCGGGCGGTTTTGCACAGCTGAATGGTTGCTATGGGAGATCAGAAGATTTCTCAAACATACATGAAAGAATCAAGGCAACACTCCAGCTATGTTGTTGATGAGGGAGTAACACAATTTGACTCAAAGCTTAAAAAAGTTTATTTTACATCATACTGCCCCTTTAATCCCACTCTGCCACAGAAAGATTAGGAATTCAGTCTTGGAGAATTTTCCTTTTTCTTCTTTGCACGAGCAATTTAACACTTCTTATCTGGAATCCCTTACGATCAGGTTCCAAACGGGCAGTAATATGGAATCCAGCAGCAGTTCCAAACCCATCCATGTCAGAGGGATTCCCTCTGTCACCACCAGAGGGCGACTCTGTGACACTTAAACATTACACACAGACAGAACCAGCTCCTCTCACCAGAACCCTGCAGCTGTGTGAGCTCTGCAGTTCAAACAGGCCGTGTGTGCAGATGTAACAAACATCATCACAGAAGATCAATGGAGACGTCACCAAACCTTGAAGGAGTGTCAGCAGCTGTGGCTTTTATTTATTTTTTTTACAAGCAGCTGGAGGTCCTGGTGATCAGAACCGGTCATCTGGTTTATTGGAGCAGCATTACGTCCATCTGGGTTTTTCTGTTTTTCCTCCAGATTAAACAAAATGCTCTGAACTCCACTGAGAGCAAAACCTCAGAGTTTGGCTGCTTAAATGCCGAGATGCAAATGAAATCTACAGTGGCATGCAAAAATGTGTTTATACCCCGTTTTGCTGCATTTTATCACAATGTGGCCACAAACTTAATATGAAAATACTAATGTTAATAGAAGATATTATGCACTTCTCCTCTCTTCTGATAAACTAAAAAATAATGAATATTACTGCAAATTTTGCACCAAAAATGTTCAAAATGTAATATTTTCCAAAAGATTTATTCCTTTTGGAAAAGGAAAAACCTTTGAAAAAGACAAGCAACTAATAAATAGAGTTTGAAAAAGTTTTGAGTGTTAATGTGCAAAATCTGAATGGCTTAGATTGGTTAAAACAAGAAAAAATAGAAAACAACAACAACAACAAAAAACCCCAGTAACTTTTAAATAACTGCTGAGAAGAAGAAAGAAAATTCTATAATCCATTGTTTTAGTTTTTTGCTCTTTTTGCTTATCTAGTTCAATACTTCTGTTTCTACTTGTCTGTATAATGTCTGTTTTATATGCACTAACAGTTGAGTAAATATGATCAAATTCTAAATTATATTACAATTCAGGTGGGAGGGGCGTGGAAAAAATGGACGTTCCCTAGTGGGGAGCTGAAGACCACTGATTAAGATTAAATGTTTTTAACGTCACCAGAAGGTGGCAGTATTGAGATGGCTTCTGTATTTCCTTCTGTAGGAAACCTGATCAGATCCAAAGCTTGGCTGATTTAAAGGCTGGAGGAGTGAATGAACCAAATAGAGGTGAATCAAAAGTAAAATTGATTCAGTAAGTAAAAAAAGTAAAATAAAAAATATTTTATTTTTAAAAATATTTTCTTGTATTGTGTTGAGTTTTTCTCAGCCTCTCCAGTGAGCAGCTGGGACTGGAGATTCCTGCAAACTAATATTTTGGTAATAACATTCTCACTGAAAAAAGAGAACGGAGCTCCAACTTCCAAAAAACGAGTTAATTTGTTACATGTAATCAAATGAAGTTTGCCTAACTTCATTTATTTACATTTATTTAACATGACAACTTAATAAACTCAATATATTTACTTGGATAAACTTAAATGTATCAAATGAGCTAACTATTATTTTTTGTTTGTTGGATCTCCTGTTTTATTTTTTCAGAGCAGCAGAATCAGTGTGACGGTTCCTCTCCAGTTTGTGGCTGAGCTGTTAGACACTGCCCACAGTAACACGCTCCAGCAGGTACCTGTTACCTTTACTGCCACCTGGGAAAAAGCAGCTCCTCGCCGTGTCAAATGGGAAGCCCGCTGCGGAGAGGGGAGCCGCTCCCAGCCTCGGTGGCTCCTCCTGCAACAAAAGAGCAGACGGTGATTGGGACCTGGTTCTTTTGTCTGGGTCCACATGGGGCCCGGTTTAAAATGGTTCAACTCACAGCTGGGAGGGAGGGGGTTAAAGGGTAGGGGGCAGATCAACCCTTTCTCTGACAGCAGACACTTTACCTGCAGCATTCCCATGCACACACACACACACACACACACACACACACACACACACACACAAATCAGCCTGACGTTCAAAAGTCAGCTAAAGCGATGTGTACACTGAAAAACAGAGAATGGATCTCCAAGTTTAAAAAATTGAGTTAATCCGTTACATGTAGTCAAATTAAATTTGTCAAACTTAATTTATTTGTCCAACCTTAGATATTTGGATCAACTTATTTGATTACTAGTAACAAAGTAACTCTTTTTGTTTTTGTTGGATCACCTGTTTTCCTTTTTCAGTGTAACCTGCAGCATGCATGGGACCCCTCTGTCGTCATGGAGATGTCTCGCGAGCTGAACGTGTTGATGTTTCTGCAGCAGTTCACGCTGCACTTGATAGGCTGTCCATCGTCCCCTCTGCATGGACTCCTTCTGTTGTCCCTGCTTTCAGATCGTCACCTCGGAAGTTCAAAGTGAAGCCAGACGGGCCTGGAGCGGGTCACAGTGTGAAGGCATGAGTGTGTGTGTGTGTATCCTCTCCAACCCTTCAGTGCTCAGGTGTTGATTCCACATGCTGTTATTTTCCACATTATTCCCAAATCCCGGTTAAGTTGTTCTGACCAAACTCAGGGATTTAAGGACGAGTGTTGTAGCACGTTTTCATCCTGCTGGCTCAGAAGTGAGACTGATGAAGTTAACACATTATGTTTCTTAAATGTGGAAAATGAGATGCAAAAAAGAGATTTTTTTTTCTGTTGTACGTAATATTTTATGTTAAAGAAGATTTAAGCTTGCAAGGTAAAATCTCATCCTAAAAAAATGACAAAACATGTTGTACCTGTGGATTGGAATCAGGGTGCACACAACATTTCTTATGGTGATGGCCTAATCAAAGCCCAGATCTAAATAGTATTGCTGTCCTCAGTCTGACTGATGTTGAGAGCTATTTTTGCAAAGAATGGGCAAAAACCTGATCCTGTTTTTGTTTCGTATTTATTTGTTAAATGTGTGTAAGTGTATCTTTTTAATTTCATCTGAACTTTTATCCCAATAAAATACATGGATGTCTGTGACTGTAATGAGACAAAAAGGGGAAAAATTAGATATAAAACTTATGCAAGGTAATGTTGTTGGCACAGCATAAGGAGAATCAGAAGAGGTCAGGTCAGAGAAGGATCAGGACCTCCAGTGTGAATGCTCCTCTCATTCTGGGCTCTTTTATGTTCTTGAAATATGTTTTTAAATCAATTTTCATCAGTTCCACCTTTTAAAACATAAAAATAAGAAGAAAAAAAATAGAACTAATAAAATGTTTTAACCAAACCAACACCTCTACTACTGAGACATTTTGGTGATTAAATATGTAAAAAAAAAAAAAAAAAAACAGTTATAGAGTCACCTGTGGCAGACTTTTTAAAAGAAGAAAGGTAGAAGAAAGAGAGGGGGGAGGGGTAAAAAAGAAGGCACTTGAAGATGAAGGGGCAGTAGAAGAAAAGGGGCAATTACTGCTCCTTTCTTATGGAAATGGTAATGAAGTGGGACATGGGGCCGAGGACAATAGAGGGCCACAGGCAGGTTGAGCGTCACCGTGTAAACTGCTTCCTGTTAGGGAGCCATTTAGCCCTCACTTTTACTGAGTAACAAGCCATCTCCAGGCCAACTACAAAGAGGAGACCCATCAAAGCTGCAGGCTGCTGGAGGCTGCTGCTGTCTGCGGGGCCCAGATAGGCTGTTCCCAGGCCACCCGGTGTCCAAACGTCCAAACGTCCAACCACAGCTCTCTCTAGGGTTCATGTCTTCCTGCCTTCCAGCTTCTAAAGATGAGAACAAATCATGACTATAAACTCCGGAGCGTTCCCACCTTTTTAGTTTTTGTGCACTCCCGTTATGAGAGCACATTTTTATAAAAATG
>NW_015113209.1:162646-185944 GCF_001443285.1 Poecilia latipinna
ATATATATATATATATATATATATATATATATATATATATATATATATATATATATATATAGACATATATATATATATATATAAATATATATATATATATATATATATATATATATATATATATATATATATATAAATATATGTAAATTTGTAAATCAATTTTTTTAAATTGTACCTCTGTCTCTTTAAAAACTCCTGCTCTTTCTGAAACTACGCCTTCACCAAGTCATCACAACATGGCTCCTCTTTTAACCCTTTAATAAGGTTTTTACCAGCGTTGCAGTGAGAAGTAGCGCCTATAATGAGCTCTGCTGATGCTCAGTTCTACCAGGTGTTTGCTATTTGCTGTTGGCTAGTCTGAAGGAGCTGAGTGGGGGAGTCATGAGGAAGGAGCTGCTCTGTGAGGCAGAAGCTCTGAAGCTTGGAGGAAATTGCAGCTGTCTCAAAGGCAGCGCTAGGTCCAACCAGGCGTTTTGCATAGCTCAATGGTTACCATGGAGATTAAAGGATTTCTCAAACATGCATAAAATAATCAAGGCAACACTCCAAGTATATTACATCATTATAAATGAACTAAAAAAATAAGTCAGTTGTACTTAATATTGCTCCTTTCATATATGTACCTGGTATTTTTGACTCATAATTCACATCCATTAATACAACTAACTGCAGCGTCGCAGTCAGAAAGAAACAAACACATTCATAACAGATTTGATTGATTTTTCAGCACACAACAGTTATCTTGAAGTTCTGTTTAGAAACATCCATTTTGAACAGAATTTGTCCTGATAACTGACTGCTGCATTAAAGTTAATATTTGTTGTAACACTGCACAACAGACAGGTCAATGTAACACACCTCCATCTCACTCAAGGTGCAACACGGGACACAAAAACGATCCCCACTGTGGCCTTTTTCTTCTCTCAGTTTATTTTTTTTAAGTGTTAACTTAAAAAAAAGTTTACTCAATTCTTGTAGATGTGGCAAAATGAATAAAAAGTTACAACTTACTAATATATGCTTTTCATTTAAGTTCAAAATCTAAAACTTGCAAGATTTTTTTTTTACTTAAAGCAGATGTTTTAAGAATAGCCCTAAGCTATTTGAGACCCTTTGAATAATTTTGTGTGCCCCCTGTCCCCCAACCACAGGTCATAAATGGTATAAATTTGTCCCTCTGACAAATTTAGTCAGTTTTTAGAATGAGATTGTCCATTGCAAGTTTAAAACTTCTGAAAACTGAAATGCCCTGTAGAATAGAAATAATTATTATTTTACTTTTTTGCTTTTGTTTTTATTTGGTAGTAAATCATGTCACAAACTTTCAACCACATTTTATTAAAAAGTAAACTTGTTCAAACCCAGTCAATATACTTTGCTAAATACAGAGAATGTTTTGGAAAAAACATTCTCATTTTGTTGCACAAGACATTTTCTCGACCAACAAAATTGAAAGTAATCATATAAAATGCTACGTGTTTAATTTATTGTGCATGTAAAAAGAGAAAGAATTCATAATCATATTATTTTTGCTTTTTTAATTGGGGCAAAAAATAAAATTTTGGCCCACTGAATTCTTCCAAATTGGGGATTTTACCCAATCACTAATGTTTGGCCAAGATTTATTTGGTTTTCCAGTAAGCTATGAGGCTTACTGGAAATGATCTGCACTGTAAATAACTATCCTCCACTGTGAAGAGAGAAGTGCTGATCAGAACAAAATGGCTGTTAATGGTAAATCAATATTTGGAAGCGTGGCCAAAATGGACTGAACAGCTTCCTTCTGTTCCTCCGCTGCCATCACTAAAATTACAGGGACTATGATTCTAAAACAGCACAGAAAATCAACATCATTGGTTGAAATTCTTCTGGAGGAATCTAAGTCAATGGGAGAAATCCCAGATGGAGCAATGAAGAGAAATGAGAATCAAGTGAAATTACATAGGTAGGCAATGGCCAGATTTTGACCTTCAGTGCAAAAGTTTGGACATCACTGACTTGAAGAGTAGAAGTTGGTAGACACAACTAAATGTAGCTCAAGTGTTTTATAGTGCTGGTTTGGCTAACCCAAGGCTTAATAGATGAAAGAGCGGCAAAGCATATGTTGGCAACGTAAAACAAATGCAGAAACTAAACTTTCGGAATTCAAACCTTGACACTTGTTCAAGGATTTTAATGTGACAACATTAAAGAATCTCCTGTTCTAGTAGTGATTCTGGTGTCCTGCAGCCAGAAAGGTGGAGCGTCCAGCATCAGAGGGGAATCTCTGCACTTGGGTTTGCTGTGCTCTGTGTTTAAAGTCATGACTGGTCTCTAGAGGAGGGGGTGTGGGAATGGAATGGGGGTGGGGTGAGGTGGGGTTCTATTGTCTTTTAATGGGAGCCTTTGATGTGGCCCCACAGTTTGCTGTTTGTACACCTGGACCACTCTGCCTGCATCCAGATTGGCTGTCTGCTGGTGGAGGGGATGAGCGGGGGTTTGGAGGGGGGGCGACTAAGTATATTCCAGGTAACACTTTCCAGTCAGCTGGTGGTGTTGACTAGTGTGGGAAGGCAGTAAAAGAACTACACCCCCACGAACTCCCCGCTCTTTGTTTAAGGTGTAAGCAACTTCTCCACCACCTTCCTCTATCTGTAGAGCCGTCCGTTCTCTGCAGCCACACATGATGAGCTAACGCTAACCCTAACAGCTAACCCTGACCCACACAGGCTATAACGCTAAGACTTCCCCTGACACACACAAGCTAATGCGAACATTAACAATATGTCACACAGACTAACACTAACACTACACCTAAATAACGCAACCTTATGCTAACCCTGACTCACCCAGGCTAACGCTAAACTTCCAGGGATGCTGAACGTCTGTAGAGGGAGCGTTAGCATGGTGGGACATGACTAGAGATAGTGGGGGGAAAAAATCATTTAAAGCTGCTTTACAGAGAACGTTCTCATAACTTTAAAGAAAAAACTCTGCTATGCTAAGATCTTTAGCTTTCCTCCTCCTGTTTTTGCTTCCAGGAGACCCGACAACATGCAAAACAATTCACACGTTTTAAGGTTCTCACATTTTGTCTCATTAAAATCACACTGTTTAGTGTATTGTTTTTGGGATGTTACGTGACAGACCAACACAAAGTAGTGCATAATAATGAGTTAGCGATAACAGAGATAATGATAAGTTGTTTTTTTTTTTAATGCTTGCTTCCTTTATCATCCTGCATTCAGCTCTGTACGTCTTCTCCACAACTCTGACCACTTATGTTCCTGTGAAAAAAACCGTCCTTACAGCATGATGCTGCCACCGCCATGTTTCACCGTGGTGCATCCAGGAAAACAACACAGCTGTACTTTTCCCAAATGAAAATGAAAACAAATCCTTTCTATTGTAACTGCGGCTAAATGTTTAGTGGAAGGCAGACCTTCATCACAGTCTACAGTCTTTTGCAGGTTTTCTCCCAGTATTCCTCAGTGTTCTGACACGCCCACAGCATGACGCAGCCACTACCATCCATTACCATGATGATGGTGCACTCAGAGTGTTGTGCAGTGCTAGCTGAAAACGATTTGAATGAATAACAAACCCCCAAACTTTATATCCCACTTGGGGAGCTGGAAACCTACCAGGTCCTTACCACTTGTGTGGATTAGTGCAGGGTAACATACTGACAGCTCATCAGTCATGTGTCAGAGGGTGACAGTGAGGTGTGTGAGCATCTCATTTTAATTGTGCATTTATAGAGGCAGGAAACTCTGACTGAGGAAGAAGGTGATGAGGTCTGAAGTCACACTTCCTGCGACTCTGGGTAAATAACGTTCCTGGCCTCCACCTATCATTAATCCTTCTGTCTTTAACACTTAGTGTTAGTCGGTGGAGACTGGCCCCCCTTTTGTTCCACGGGCCCAGTCCGTCCTCCCCAGCAGGCAGACAGCGAGGCCCCGCACTGAAACGCTCAGATCAGCCAATATTTACTGATGTCTTCCTCAGTGCAGGCGGAGGCGATCGGCCGCTTCACGTCAGAGAGAGAAAGACCCAAGTGGGATCTCAGCGTACAGCGCCTGGTGTTCACGTGTGTGTGTGTGTGTGTGTGTGTGTGTGTGTGTGTGTTCGAGCACGTGCACACAGCTGGGAGGGTGTGTGTGTAGCCAGGAGGGTTAGCAGTGTTTTCTCACACACTAGTGTCTGCTGACCTCAGCTGTTCATATTTACAGACAACGCTGACCGATGGTGGAGAAAAAAATAAAAAGGAGACAAACCAGAAAAATAGGAAAACTCCATACAGCAGCTCTGATTAGGAAGGTTATAAATATGTACCCTCAAATATTATCAGATAAACTTTATAGACACAAAACACACCAAAACAAGGGACTTAATGTGAGGTAGAATGTGCAGTCATGGGGAAATATTTTAGTAGTCAAACAAATGCTTTTTTTCATATTTCTGAGGCACATTTGATACAAATCAATCTTGTGTTTTGAAGATTTTACTGGCAAATCTATGAATATTTCTATAGGTGAGTTTTTGTTTTCATAAGACCTGCAATTGTTTCTGACATGATGGATGCTAAGTTTTGACTGACGCCCTGCTGCTAGCTCTGTGTGTTTAATAAATGTCTTCTATTTCACTCTTGCTGTCATCCAGTTCTGTCAAATTCAAATTAATGTACCGAATCCCACTAAATTCACTAAATGCAACCCAGTAATGTTTTCATGCCTTTTTCTCCTGTTAATTATGGCAATCTTTAGCTTAGAGAAAAACATTTTTAATACAGAAATGTGGGATTAATGAAAAGAATGTTTCTGCTGATAGATTATTTTTAAAAAGTATTTTTAATCTGACACAAATGAATGGACTGTAGTTGGTCCATGTCATTTTGAATACGTAAAAGAGTCAAAGTAAATTAAGGATTCTTGTTTTTTGTGTGCGTCCCACTCCTTTCTTTAACCAGTGTATCCATACTTCTAAGGTTCATATGATGGGGTGACGCCCCCTCAGTGAAAACCAGAATTCCCTTCCCGGGATCTTCCCTGTGACTTTCCCTCTCCTTGTTCCTCCATCAGGCTGCTGGTGTCGAAGCTGAGCGTTTTATCATTAGCATGCCAAAGGTCCAGAGGTCTACTGCAGGGCACCAGAGGGCTGGCAGAGGCCAGATGGGGCTGGGGACCCGCGGGGTATGTGTGTGTGTGTGTGTGTGTGTGTGTGTGTGGGGGGGGGGGGGGTAATTACTGTCCCCACTAATTCTTTATATCCCCTTCAAAGGGAGGGCTGATTAGAAAAGGAAAGTTTAGATTTCCTGAACATGAAGTGAAAACGCAAACGTGACAGACCAAGCTCAGGGTTCAATCCACATCCTGGAGGATCGTCTGAGCGTGTGTGTGTGTGCGTGTGTGTGTGTGTGTGTGTGTGGGGGGGGGGTGCGTGTGTGTGTGTGTGTTAGAAGATTGCTTCCCATTTTCTGCTAATGTTAAAGCCAACATCAAATATTTAACAGTTATCTACATTCACTTCAGCTGGAGTCTTTCTGTAAACTGTTTAATACCGATCTAATGTCATTTTAATTCTTCGAAAACTGATGGGGTACTAATACTTAATATAACTAATATTAATATATCAAATGTACAAAACAAATCAAAACCCATAAAAATGTCTGTGGCATGCAGGGCCAGATTTACCAGAATGTGGGTCTCTGGGCTGGAGCCACTTTTGGTGCCCTGTCCACTAAGGAAATATTATTTTACTAATGAAAAATAACAGAACATTGATGAGTAGCTCATATACATCAGGAGTTGTAGGTAGAGAAACTTAAATAATAAAAACAAACAATACTCTTGCAAGAAACATTCTCATGTTTTATCTTCTGGATAAGTATTACACTGCCACATTGACACAATAACCAAAACAAAGAATGTTTTAAAGAAGACTAACAAACATTACCGCAAAATCTTCAACACATTATCTGCTGAATGTAGCCTTGGTTAATGCTAAGCTACGCAGATTATAAAAACTCTGATTTCTATATTAAGTTTAAAACAATATTAAATATTAAAACTAAATGCTTTGATTAATGCCATGGTTCTTAACTCATCTATCATTGTGAGTACTTAGGCTGCCTAAATACTGAGAAGAAATGTTGGTAATAATGTTGGTTCAATAAGCACAAGCTAATTGGCTACTTATCTGTGAATGACCTCAAGTTCCAGTTCTACATAAAAAAAACAACAACAAAAAAACAAAAAACTAGTTGAGTTGGGATTCACAGTCCTACACACACATAAATAATCCAGAATGGTGAGGTCATACAAACACAAGATGATATTTTCTCAATATAAGACCAAAACAAAACATAAGAAAGATGGCAAAACGTCTGCTAGCAAAGACATTTTGGCTAAAGCTAACATTAGCCAAGATGAGACAGACCTGGCAGATCTCAACGTGATTCCAACTCTTCGTGAAATGGAAGATGCTCAGTCCATGGGAGTTCTTCCAATTGTACCAACTGTAGCCAAAGCAACTTTGGATAATCTGATGACAAGAGTATCAGAGGCCAAGAATCGAATCAGTGACACTGAGGATGTAGCAAGTGAGCTCAAACAGCTGACAAAGCAGCTAAAATGTGATAGCATGTTTCTCTAAAGGAAAGCCATCCAGCTCAAAAATCACAGCAGAAGGAGTAATATTCAGGTGGTGGGACTAAAAGAAGACAAAGGTTACCTACTGTAAATTCTTATATAAGCTGCACCCACTAACTTTAACAAGCAAAGTTTGTTAAACTTTGCTTGGATACAGTCTGCACTCATTCACGTCATAACATGAGATATGAACACAGAAATATTTTTACTTTGATTGAAATACATGGGGTAACATACACAAATGCATACTGTAAAAGGTTTTTCCGCTTGTACCACTGCTGCTGAAAAACAAACGGAAAAAAGAAAGAACAGCAGAAAATACTAGAAACTCCGGTTCATTTGGGGATGTTTAAATGCCTAACCAAAAAGTGAACTCTGGTCCGAATTGGTCTGGATTCAAATAAATACGAAGATGCAAGTGGACCGGGGTCACCCTGAAAGCAGGAAACGAACAGCAGCGCAGGGCATTCTGGGTAAATATCACAGAGACAAACACAGCGCTAGAGGGTGAAATGGCTTGTTGCCTTTTTCCCAAGTCTAAAGAAAAATCCTACAACTGCTAAAATCTGACGCTAACAAAACATTTTATGAATGTTTTGTTCACATTTTATGAAGAAGGAAATTGTTCTTTGTGTCTCCTTCCGATGTTCATTTCCAGGGAGGAATAATTGGAGGGAGGTACGATTGATTTTGCGAACATGACTTGCAGACATTTTTTTCTTCTTGATAGAGAATACATCAAAATAAAAAACCTCAGCAGAACAACACACGTCACCTGAGAAATTTCATGGAGGCGAAGGACACCTGCAGTTCCTCCAGTGGTCTAACTGCTGACTTCTCTAGAGCTTTTAGTTGTAGCTATGACATGAATTTGTCTGTTTCTGCCTTTGAAGCTAATTGTTTTATAACCTTGGAGCAGGAAGTAAGAAAACGACCCTCTTCGCCTTTTCTTACTTACACAAATCTCTCTTTTTCTCTCACTTTTCCTGTACAGCAGACGTTTGGGGAAAGCAGCAGTCCTCATTGCAATCTTTATTTTTTGTATTGTTCATAGGTAGACGCTGATCCATTAAATATGTTCCCATTAATAATATTTTAACAAGAATGCAAAGTTTTAATTGCCCTGTTCTGTTCAAGACGTTTTTATTAGTTGTAGCTCCAAAGGCTCTGTGACAGAAAAGTTTTAAAATAACTTTTCTGCTTTGGAAACCAGGAGAAAGGTTCTTTGTGGTTCATTTACATTTCTTGCTATCAAGATTTTTAGGTTTTCCATCTAACAGAAATATTGAATTATTCAGACTAGAATTTTGTACTTCCTCCTCGTATCAAACACTCCTGCCTTGCAGTTGTTGCGTTGCAGCCTCTTGTCACAAACCAGGCGGTCTCTGAAGCGTGTTTTCTCTTCCCAGGATGTTTCCTCCTCAGCGTGTTTACTCGTTTAGGCCAGCAACGCTTCTCTGGAAAATATGCATCGCCATAACTGTCTCTTTGTGAAGCACCAGGCCTCTGTAATATTTCTCACCTAGGTGAGTGTGTGTTAATGCCAGAGCAGGGACTGCGCTGGTTTAGCCGCAGTTCACCAGGCAGTAGTATTTCTGTCACTGTGTGTGTGTGTGAATGCCTGTGTGGGTCTGTGTGTGTGTGGCTCCAGAGACTTTACAAGCAAACTTCATATTTTTCGGCGCAGACATTCTCTCACCGTATGAGATGAAGAAGCTCCATCTCTCCCTTAGTTTGTTGTTGTTTTATGTATTGTATTGTTGACCAACATACAAATATCAGACAAGACTTTATTTATTTTTTATTTAAAGGGCATGAAGGGGACAATGCATATTAATCAACATGAATACGCCGTGCAAATACGCCAGATTTAATCAGAGGCTAGTTTTAATCTGTAGTGTACAAGCAGGTCAATAGAAGGGAATAAAAAATTGCAGTTAACATTATAACATAATGTTATAATGTTATGATTTATGATGGATTTCAATGTGTAGCTTAAAGTGGTGTGATTTACAGTAAAACATTCCTAATAAAAACAAAAGCAAGTCACATCTTTAACAAAAACTCTATGGGAAAACATTAATTTGACATTATTCAAGGCATGAGTACAGTTTTGATTAAGTGATTTCCTATTAGGGCCATTGCAGATTTAAAAAAAAGAGGAGGAATAAATTTCCATCAAAAATCTGAATATAGATAAATCTATACCCTCAGGTATTTCAGAGTTTCAAAAATTCAAAAATGTCAGAGTCTGGAAAATTTCTGAGATTCATCTAAGAATCTCGTGTCTGAAGTTTTAAACAGACACTTTCTGCTCCTTTTTTTTTCTATCTATAGTGGCTTTAATGCGTCGTCGTAACTTCCTGGAACAGTTCAGTGATATATTAGTTCCAAGAATTTGAAGCCTGAACAGAAAATGAAATATCTTTCCCACTAACTGCTCTTGGTAGTTATGCTTGATTGTAAATGTAACTGGACAAAGTCTGCAGTGTTGGAGCCAAACGACTTTATATACCAGGATATAAACTGTTTGTTCTTCAACCCATCCCCAACCAGAGCAGCAGATCTTAATTTGAAGACGTGAGGCGGCTTCCTGTCGAGCGTCTGCGGGGGCCAGAGAGGGGTGGGGGGTCATGTTCTTTATGCAGCCGCTTCTTTAACACTCTCTGTGTCTCGCTGGAAATGAAAAGGAAGAGGCAGCTGAATGATACGGGATGCCAAGGTGTGAGAGGACCCCTTCACATTTACGGCCTCTGTGGAACAGGAAGTGGTGCAGTAAAATGGAGTCGTGCTCCGGAGCCCCTCACTCAATTCCAAGTACATCACAGACACGCGAGGCGGAGGTGATGGAAACCCGGCAGCCTCAGAGGAAAGAAAACCGCCGTAAAAGCTGCTGACGACATGGAAGGCATCAGACTCAGTACAGCAGATATTAAAACATATCGGCTGGGTGTAGATGTAGGGACCATCAGCTGATTTTACAGATGGGAATGCAGAAATCTTAGCCTTTTACTGTATGTAGCGTTAAATTAAATGTAATAATCCACAGAGATTTCTTCCTGGTTCTTGTATATAATTAAAGTAGCACAGCTAAGCTAGCATGTTTAGAGCTGATAGGAAAATGTAAGGCAGAAATTTGCCTCAGTTGATTAATTAATCTTTATTTGCAGAGGCAGCTAACACAAACAAACCTCCTTCACCACAAGCAACATAAATAAAACACAGCAACACACACAAATACACACACACACACACATGCACATACGCACACACACACATAAAAACTTAAACATTTTAGATAAGCTTGTACAAAGTTCTAAATGAAAACTTAGGAAACACTGAAGTGCTCATAAGACAAGGAAATAAAAGTAAGAAAATAACAAAGTAAAAGACCTCTAAATATATTAAAAACATGTGAGTTCAAAAAATAGGAGAAAATAGGAAAGAAAAGGAAAGAAATAAAACGCTAAAGAGTTAAGGAAATAAAACTAAACCCCGTAGGTAAATATCAATTATATATATAAACCCTTTCAGTGTTCTATATTTTACCCATTAGTGGAAGAAAATAAAAATTCCTTAACTAATTTAACATTATATTGATGAAAATATTATGTCTATTAGCTTGCAAATTGCTAACCTTTTTTTCGTATTTATATCTTCGTAGTTCGTATTTAAATTATACCTGATACAGGTATAATTTGGGATAATGCTCATTTTTCAAATTAACTTTTTAGCTTTTAGGAAAGAAATATTAGACTAAAATAAATAGGAAACCACAGAGCAGAATTCACTGAGTGAGATCTGGCATAGATTTAATTCATCATTTATTATTTTTCATACAGATCTTGTAAAAAAACAATTGCTCTCATGACATGAACATAGAATAGAACACTGTTACACTTTTTATTCTCAAAATGTTTCTCAAACTTGCTTTGAAATCAAAAGTTGGAAGTTTTCAAATAAGTGTGTAAAAATAATACTGGAGAAGGTATGATAAACTAATTATGTTATTTTCTAAACCAGTTTATCATATTACGTACTGTGTAGCCAGTGATAGTTTTTGATATGGGCGACATGGGCAACTGCCCAGGGCGGCATCTTGTTTGGGGGTGTTTCAGATGTATGTAAATACGTGTCGTGATTAATAGTTAAACTCAATTTTCAAGCCTTTTGCTGATTATCTAACTAAAAATAGTGTTTCATAACAACCTTTGTATCAAGATCCATTAAGTTTCTGAGAAACATTGTTTGTAAAACAAACAAACAAAAAAAGATTCTTCCTTCATCAACATGAACAAAAAATAACCAAAACTTTATAGTAATTATGTCAAGGTGGCTGAAATACACCAAAAACAAACGGTTGGATGCACTTTAACCTGCGGTTGTTGGAGGAAGTGGGAGGGGCTATTTTAGAGGCGGGGCTAAAGTATCTTCCTTTATTGCTATTGGCTGTCAAAAACATAAATTCAAACACTTCACAGAGATAACAGGCAGGGATTTGATGGGAAACAGTGATTTATGTAAACATAACTGTATGAATGGATGGATTGCTATTTTTCTATTGATTATTCTGTCGATTAATCGATTAATCGGATAAAAACATTGTCACACTCATTTAACCACATAAGCTTTTTATGCAATATCAAAAATAATAATTTAATTTTTTTTTTAAATAAGAAAATAAACATTTCATTGCCTAAAATGCAAGAAAATCACTCCTTTATTGAACACTTGAACACTGTAGCAAAAGGTTTCATCTGAAGCTAAAGAAATCCTTCTAACATCAACATGTGAGAACTCAGTTCCTTCTGCTGAGCTGATCAATACACTGAAGGACTGATCTGCTGATTGTTTTAGGGATTAACTGATTAATAATTGGACAGCAAAAGGTACTTAATAGGAGATTTCTTTCTCTTTTGTTTTGCATTATTGCAGAATTCGAAACTGGTGAGGCTAAAATTGCCACTTTAGAAGTTCTGGATGGAACATATTTACAAAAAAAAAGTTTTTTCTTTTTTATCTTAAGTGCTAAACTTGTATATATTTTGTAGAGTTTTGGCTTAATTACTACCCTGTGTTTTATTATTCTTTCATCAAATGACAGTTTTTTTTTTTTACTCTGTGTATCCAGTTAACTATTAAATGATCCCTAAATTAGTTGACGATCACTTTAATTATCGATTAAACACAAATAATCTGATTAATCATTTCAGACTCCTGCAGATAGCAGCTTTGGTGATTTTTTGTCGATGAATGTTTCAGTGACTGTAACATCTAATACTAAAGCCTGACTGAGCCTTCTGAGGGAACCGTGATGCAGATGTGGGCCCTGACCGCCGGGGCCCTCCACACCTCCTCACAACGGGAACACAGGGGCCGCCCTAATGGCCCTCGCTCTGCAAACACAAATCCTCTCATGTGGATTTGACGCAACAAAAGATTAGCACAATTTGCAAACATACAGCTGAGTTCAAAGGCTTCCTTCCCTTCTCCTGTTTGCATGAACACCTTTCAGCCTGCAGGCCCTCAGGAGCAGCAGCCTGACGCGGCTCTTCAGCCAGAAATCACAGATTCACTCATGCGATTTGAGGCGCATGACACTGACAGAGGAGGAAAACGTTTCCTTCTACCGCAAATAAATCCACACAGTCAGGCTGGAGGGAGTTTAATCACCATTACAGACATTTGAAGCAACTTCTGATCATATAAGGAATAGAAGGTTTCTTATGTTACAGCAGATGAGTAAAAATAAGTAAATTAAAAGTGTAACTAAGTAACACAGGTGGAAGATTTTTTTTTTGAAAGTTATAAAAATAAGTTAAAGTAAGTTTAGAATGTTTAAAACCATCTGGTTATTTGTCCCTCATTCAGACTTTCTTGTATTTTAATGTGAAAATCTTGATTTATTTATTTTTTTCCATTAGTTTCCTGACCAGTTTTCAAAAAAGCAGAAAGCTGAGAATGAAACAGAGATCAGTCCCAAAAATCTACAAATACGGAGAGAAATCCATCAAAAACCTGAAACTGGAGAAGTTTAACTTCACTGGATCAAAATGTAGACGACAGAGCAACATAAAAACATAGAAAAGAAGTCAATTAATAAATAAATGGATGATTAACATATAATAAATGATTAAATCAAACCTTTTACAATAAAACCTGACTGGAGATGTTATTAAAAGATTATGGTTGGTTTAAAATATTACTTTCATGAAATGCTGTGATCATCAGTGATGAAAACATATGTATATGATCACTTTGAGTTATTTTTCTTTCAACACAAACGCAATTAGCAGGATTGGGAAAATATCAATATCAGTAATTAAAAAGGTAAATTTTTAACAGATGTCAAGGTTAAAACAGCTACAGGAACAAAGTTTCTCAAATATTTTTATCCTTGTATTGTGACAGAATGTTGCCGTCTCAATTAGAAAATATATTGAATCCCAAATAATATTATAAATAATGGTTGTATCCAATATGTCAGGATTCTATTAAAAGGTTAATTTTTTTCAGTAACTCACCATGACACACATTATGTAGTTGAATCTACTCAGACTGATGTTTTCAGGCTTTTTTCTGTCTGTTATGATCATTTTCCACTTAGTGTGTGGAGATTTTTGCAACTGCAACTAGAACAACAACAACAACAACAACAACAAAAAACAACTAGGTAACATTTTGTGTTTTTGCGGTGTGTATTTGATCAATGAATTAAATGACATATAAAACACACACACACACATAGACACACTTTGAAGACTCAAACGCGTTAGCTAAGTTCTCGGTGCTTCATGCTAACCAGGCCTCTCTGAACCAAACAGCGTCATTTTGTCCTCATCCAGTAAAACTCGATCCATTTCTCTAAATTTCTCATTCCAGCGGGGCTCGGGGTTCTGGTAGGGTGGAGTCTAAAGGAAGCCGTCAGAAATCCGAGGTGTGCGCACTGAGCCCAAACCACGCCCCGCATCCCCCATGAGGTCCCTGGGGGCCCTTAAATGAGGAGGGCCTCGGGGCTTCCAATCCGGTGTTGCACTCGGGCCTGGTTATCTCATCCCGTGGGATTTGTATTTTTTTTTTAATTTTTAATTTTTATTTTTCTAAAAGATTTTCATCCGACCTGACTTGGGAATATGAGCTCTTCGAGCCCCGACCAGCGACTGGAGCATCTGCTCAGCGCCGTGGAGAGCGAGTTCCAGAAGGGCAGCGAGAAGGGAGA
Organism: Poecilia latipinna; assembly: GCF_001443285.1. NCBI lineage: Eukaryota > Metazoa > Chordata > Actinopteri > Cyprinodontiformes > Poeciliidae > Poecilia > Poecilia latipinna. The sequence continues at coordinate 176,495 of NW_015113209.1, forward strand.
CGTGACGGAGCGGGACATCAAGCTGACGCTGGAGGACGCGGAGCTGTGGAACAAGTTTAAAGAGTTGACCAACGAGATGATCGTCACCAAGACTGGCAGGTAGGTCCGAAGAGCGCAGGCCGCGGCAGGGATTGGAGGAAAATTCTTAATGCAAACATCATTATTATTATTATTTAGATTCTAACATAACATTCAGAGACCTTAAACGGTTTAGAAAAACTCGACCAGTCTGACCTGTGTCCGCAGGAGGATGTTCCCGGTCCTGCGGGTCAGCGTGTCCGGCCTGGACCCGAACGCCATGTACTCGGTGCTGTTGGACTTTGTGGCGGCGGACAACAACCGCTGGAAATACGTGAACGGGGAGTGGGTCCCCGGCGGCAAGCCGGAGCCGCAGAGCCCCAGCTGCGTCTACATCCACCCGGACTCCCCCAACTTCGGGGCGCATTGGATGAAAGCGCCCGTCTCCTTCAGTAAGGTGAAGCTCTCCAATAAGCTGAACGGCGGAGGACAGGTGAGGAGGGGAAAGAAATGGGAAAAAAATATATATATTTTATTACAATTTATTTGTTACAGGTGATTTAAAATAATAATAATAATTATAATAAAAATCGCTAACTATTACCCAGTAGGGATTCAAGTTTTTGAACAAGTTGAAGTACTGGAGATTTTTTCTTGAAAATGCTCATATGGAGAATTTGTGCCTTAAAAATCAGCACTAGTTTTTTGCTCTCATTTTTATTTAAGAATTTTGTCATGTGGTTTTACATATTAAGTTCAACAAATAGAAGTGGTTTTAAAAAAATACAAATCAAGCCATCAGGTTGAAGCATCAGCTTATAACAAATCACTATCCCAAAGAGAAAAAAGAGAAAAAGAAACAGAAACAACAGATTATAACACTTTTATTTCATCTAATGTAATTGTCTTCAAGGAATTAAAGTAATTGATAAGAGGTTGCCATACCTGAAAAAATGTTAAATCTACATCATTTAAAATGTTTGATTACTTTTGTACAAAATTGGTTTTCATGCTTCAATTTAATAAAAACTTTGCACACCTGTCGGATGAGTAACTGTGATGTTTCTGTAGATCATGCTGAACTCTTTGCACAAGTATGAGCCGAGGATCCACATCGTGAAGGTCGGAGGAATCCAGAAGATGATCAGCAGCCAGTCATTCCCCGAAACCCAGTTCATCGCCGTCACCGCCTACCAGAACGAAGAGGTCTGTTGTGCCCACAACCATTAACAAAAAAAGTTTGTCCCAATACTACGATATGCATTGCGAGGTATTCTGACATCTTTGTTCTTTTCCACAGATCACTGCTCTAAAGATAAAGCACAATCCCTTTGCCAAAGCTTTTCTGGATGCCAAAGAAAGGTACGGAGTGCTTTACCTTCCATGACAGAACAGGCCTGGAAACTAATTCTCCAAACACATGATGTACATGAAGACTTTGTTTTAATACGGTTTAATAGACATGAATTCTTAAAAAAGAAACCTGTTTTATTTCAGTCTTTGTCTTTCGTATTATCAATAGATGTCTGTACATAGTCATGTCATGTTTGGCGCTGTGTCCAAGGAAGGACCTGATGGTGTACTTCCATTTCAGGAGTGACCATAAAGACGTGTCTGACCACAGTACAGACGGCCAACAGTCCGGCTATTCTCAACGTACGTTTCTTGTCGTCTCTTCAGACTCGACGTCTTCAAAATGTCGAGAAAACTGAAAGTGAACATCAACGAGATGTTAATGATCTGAGCTATAGATTGATGGCTTTGTGCTGGTCTTTCCTCTGCAGTTGGAGGTTGGTTCCTCCCAGGCCAGAGTCCCATCTGCCCCAACAACAGTCCGCCTCAGTTCAGCAGCACGGCTAGCCACCCGTCTGGCTCGTACTGCGAGCGCTACTCCAGCCTGAGGAGCCACAGGGCGGCTCCGTACCCCAGCCACTACCCCCACAGGAGCTCCAGCACAAGTAAAACCTTCTTGGAATTCCCTCAACAGAACGTTGTGATTGAACGCTGTCAGAATGTAAAAAGGAGAGTTTACTTTCACTTCCTTGTTCTCACTTCCTTTTCAGACAACTACATGGACAACAACTCTGGGTCTCTGCCGACCCACGACAGCTGGTCTGCCCTCCAGATTCCCAACTCCACGGGGATGGGCACTCTTTCTCACACCACCAATTCCACGTCTAATTCTGGGTGAGACTCTTAAATGTTGCGTTCTGTCGTCTACATTTTGATCAAGTGAAGTAAAAGAGACTGCATCAGTCAACTTACTTCTTCATCTTGCCCACAGTCAGTACCCCAGCCTCTGGTCGGTAGCCGGCACCACACTCACCCCTTCAGGCTCGTCCTCCAGCTCTGTACCTGGAGGTCTGACCTCCCAGTTCCTGAGGGGCTCCTCATACACGGGCTTGACCTCCTCCCTACCCGTCTCCTCGCCGTCCACCATGTACGAGCCCAGCCTGACCGAAGTTGGAGTCGGGGACGCCCAGTTCGAGAACTCCATCGCCAGGCTCACGGCGACATGGGCGCCTGTAGCTCAGAGCTACTGAGGCCTCACTTCCTGTCTGGCCACAAGGTGTGGTACAGACTAAGGTACGCGGATGTCCTGCCAGGATTCTTGTGAAAAAAAATATCATTTAATCCAGTTTGCTAAAAAAAAAAAGACACAACTCAGACCAAGATCATGGTTGTATATTTTGTTTAAATAGACGAATTTGAGACTCACGGTGCAACGAGTACAACAATCTGCTTTCTAACAGTCAACAAGATGTTTGTCAGGCATGACTTCTAAGTGAAATAAGAGATCTTCTGGCACCCTTTCAGTATTGGCCTGTGTATTGAATTATAGCAGGCACAGACTGGGTCATTTGTGCAATCTGTAGCCCATTGCCAAATGAGGCAATGCTACTTTTGGGAAGGAGCAAACTCACTTCATCAGTAGACAGATCTGCGCTTTGGATTTTGAATGCAAACTTGCTCTTAGGCTTCCAAATGATTTCCCACCATGTTCTCTAATGTTTTGTTTTTGTTCTTAACCCAAAAAGATATATAAAAAAAAAGTTCCACTAACAGGAAAATGTACATGTGTGTATATAGAGTAAATTAATGTGTGTATTTGCCCTTTACGAACGTTTCCAAAGTGCCTTCAGATTGCTGGACTAGAACGAGTCCCACGCCTGTACATAAGCTTTCTATTTCTATTTGAACTTGCTGCAAGTTTTTATTTATGTCATTTAATAATAAATTAAAAAAATATCTGCTTTCCCAAATGTGTATTTGTCTGTTTTGTTTTTCTTTTTTGGGAACTATTTTTGGGACTGAGAAAGAGCACTCACCCTGGAAAAAAATGCCGTTTTTTTAATGGAAATAAGATGTGGATTAATAACTTCAGCACTTCTTCCACATGTGGTTGATGTTTCATCCTGAACAAGTCAACAGAAAATCAGGCAAATCCGTTCGAACAAAAACATTTCAAAATGCAGCTTGAAAAGTACACACACCTGGAACTGAAACATTTTAACACACATTTTGACTGAATTTAAGAATTTAGTGTTTAATTGGAGTCAAAAAATGTTCTACACCTTCAGTTGGTAATATCTGCCTTCTCTACTATTCAATTCAAGGATAGCACAGGAAACAATGCTACATGATAAAAACAAAGCAACTGTTCTGTTTCATACGAAGGTTTTCTAGCTACAGGCTAATTTGCAAACCCAGTCTCTGGGTAGATTTAGATTGTGAGGACTGATTTTACCCACAGCCTTCAGATGGCTCTGTAGATTTACACTTTGTCTCACATAATAAATTCCAGTTCAGTTAAATATGTTTTATTTTATGCATAAATACTCAGTTCCATCTATATAAAGTTGGAATCTTTTCATATGAGTTTAAGCTCACATGGAATCAAAAGTAAATGAAGTTATAAAATCTTTACTTTGATTTCATTTCTTGTTCAGAGCTCAGAGCAGCAGAGCAGAGAGAACTCCGTCAGGTTAACAGTGTTTCTTATTCACGATGAACAAAGTATGATTTCACAATATACCAGTTATTCTTCTGCTGAAATTCAGATGCTTTGGGATATTTCTTTTTTTTTTTTTTTTTTTACCCAGAGTCGGCTTTATTACTGGACAAGTGTTTGTACTTAACTGGTGGCATTTAATTCAGACAGCTGAGACAAGACTGGAAAAATCTGGTTTTGTGTCGGTGACTGACTGTTGGACCAAAAGAAGGAATCACATCAGGAAGCAGATGGAGACCAACAACCAATAAAAACCATGGAACTGGCACAACGTGAAGTTAAAGTTTCTTTGTGGCATTTGTTTTAACATTGACCTTCAATTAGTCAAATATGATTAATTAATATTCAAACATGTCAATTTATTTACATTTTTTTCTTTTTTAGTTGAACCATCAAACCTTCTGTATCTGAAGAGCCTTTAATAATACAAATTATTGTTCATATATCATAACTGAAATTATGTGTGTGTAATTCCTGTTTGCACCACCAGAGGATTCTCTACAAAAATTCAAAAATATAACAAGACGAAGATCAAACATTTACTGAAAGAAGGTAGCTTCTTTTCCACTGGCTTTGTAATTGTACAATTTGACATTTCAAAATTACATTTGCTTCATTGAAACAATCAGCAAAGGTCCTGGTTCCAGCACAGACTCTGACCTTGCACTGGGACCAATAGGTGGACAAAAGCCTCCTGAGGTCAACGTTGAAATGAGAAGAGCAGGTTTGATTAAACAGGAGCTGTTGAAGGGATCCGCAGTGGCGCCTGTCCTGATTTTAAAACCCATGGCTTTCGTGTCGTGGGATGAGTCTCACTTTTGCCCATGTGCAGCAAACCTCAATCAACAAACTTTTGGCCCCCGCTTTATGAGCTTTCCTTAAATAACGGTGGCAGCACAGCCGTGCTAAGTGGACGCGACTTCAACGACATGTGACCGAAATGAAAGAGTCCGGTTACAGAAATCCGCTGGATGGTGCGTCGCAATCACTGGCACCCTTTTGTTACAATCTGCATTCTGGTGCGACGTACGGTCAGCGCGCTCAGATCCGCATGTAGGACAACATGGACCCGAAATGTCAACGCATGGGTCTGAAATGATACAATAACGTGCAGGTCAGCCTTACCACTGGCAGACAGAACACCAAATTCAGAAGACTGTCCAAGCCTTTATGTGGACAACATAATCTAAACCACAGACTGGAGTTTAAGGTCGCTCTATGCACTGAAGTCTCTTGCTGTGTTTGTAGCGTGTTCATAAGTTAACAAAGATGTCTATTGAGATTAGTAGCCAACTACCTGAGGACAGATGAGAAATCAAAAATGATTTGAGTTTCCAGTCATTTGGTTGATTCAGCTCATGCCTGAGGCCTGGCTGTGCCCTCATGATGTCTGGGTGTGATGCACGGTTGTGTGCCAGGCTGACGGAGGCTTGGATCGGTGATGGAGTGGCCCTCACCAAGGTGCAAATGAAGACTTGAGGGTCACAGGGCCAAAGGCAAACAGTAATGAAACAGCAATGTGACCTGCAGCTGGCAGGGAACCTCCTGAGCAGAGCAAAGGTCCCATCATGAACTTATCCACTTCACTGCTATTCACGCTCAGGCAAATTGTCCCTTTGAGCTTCCACAATGTACAGCAGTGGTCTTTGTTCATCTGTTAGACCTAATATGATGAAACAAAGAGTTGAATTATTTAGCCAGAAGCTAAAAAAGTAGGGATGCAGGATATTGTATTTTTCATCTGTATCTGATATGCTGATATACTAAAACTAATTTGGCCGATAACTGTTACCAATACCGATATTTCTTCCTATACCTACTTACTGAAAGTATACGGCTTTCTCTACTGTGGAGTTAAAATACTGCATTGTCTTTGTTAATTTAGCCTAATGCTAATGCTAAAACAGAGGCTGAAAATGATGTAACACTTTCAACTTGCAATAAGTTTAATGTCAAATTTTATCATGACATCTGCTCTCTAAGACAATGACTACACTCAAACAGTGAAAATATGCAACTCTTCACAAAATTAACTCAACCTGTTCACAAGCAACAAGTGAAAAGCACATCAGTCGCGCATTAATACTTAGTATAAAGAAGTTTGAATTTGATTTATTTGTCTAGGGCCGCTTAATCAACATCATATAACGTCAGGTGTGCCTGAGTTAGCTAAAATAAACACATTTTCATTGGTAGCCTCTTTGGCAGTTAAAACCAAAATTAAAATCAATCATCAATTATGATTACACAATAAAATCACAATAAATAATACATTTTATAAGCAAAGAAAAACGGAGCCATTTTTGATGCAGTGGGTTCTGACTTTAACTATTTTTAAATCAGTTCCTTCACTGCCTCTTAAAGCTGTTAAACATGCATAAGACGTTCTCCTACGGTGAGTGGAACAATGTTCCAGATGTTTCTGCCTCTCACTGAAACGTCTAAACTTTAGACTCTAAAGGGAACCTTGCAGTCTGCTCTGACCACAGACCCAGTGGCTCTGCCAGAAACACAATTTAGCAAATTCCCCCCAATGATGTTGGTGCAAGTCCATGGAAAACAGTCCTCAACATGTGAGGTCATTTATAAACTGTTTAATCACTGCCCTGGTGCAAACTACTGGTATAAAAACCACTAGAGAATCTTTATAATTAGCAGATTACTTCACTCATCTCTTGTTGTTCATTTGAAACCTATTTGTCTGTCCGTGTGTTTATGAACAGTTGCTGTGTTTGCTGACGGTCTTTGCTCAGCCTGGAGCAGGTCCTGCTGGGCCCCGGGCCCCCCCAGACCTCCCCTCCAGTCCTCACAGTTACAGTTTGTGTTGACCTGAAGACCCGGATCTCCTCCTTACGCCTCAACCTGCAGCCTCTGTTGGCCTTCAGTAATTGACAGTTAGCGTTTGCTCACTGGTTGCCTCTGCACCCTTGGAAGTGTGTGTTGTGAGCACACGATCCAAAGTGTGTCCTGTGTCGCACCCAGCTGTGGAGGATAGGAGGAGAAGTCAGGATGGGCCGACTAGGAATGAAATGTTTTTGCAGAATGTAATATTTGTGGTTTTTCGCAACAGAATGAAACCTAAAACGCCTTCCTTATGCTGCCGTTCCCTCACGTACCACCTTACACCTCCCTTCCCCTTTGCTTCCAGGAATATTCCATCAGATATTCCTACTGTAGAGGACAAAACGACAAACACGGTGATTGAGACGGTGAGTCACATTGTGCACAGGGCCTTTTGGTCGATTTACGGAGGGAAAGTGAGTTGGCCAGCCGCTGCAGCTGCAGGGAGGTGTATTTGCAGACTGCCCATCTCGCCCGCTCCAGGACCCTCATCTCTGACCCTCTGATGTCTGTGTGTCTTTGTTAATGAAGAAATTCTGGTACCTGGGTGAGACATTGCTCTCAGCTGAGCAGACTCTGACTCTGTGCCCTCAGCCCCTGAGCAGTCCTACTGCCGCCCCGCCCAGCCACAGAAAACCCTCTGGGCCTCCAGCCTGGACTTTCCTCACACTTATTTGCAGCTCTGAATAGAACCTCTGGAAATCCAGCAAAACAAAAATATCTGATACTTCATTGACTTAATGAACCAAAAAGTTCATAAGGTCTACTCTCTCGATTTATTAAAATCAAAGATATTTTATTAATTTCAAAGGGAAGTTAAATGTCTTGGTAGCTCATATCATCAACTCAATGTAAATGTTGATGAAAGATTTCCATTAAAAACATCAAATCCCATTTTAAAGCCTCAGTCGATCTCAGTGACACTGAGACTCTTCAGGACTTCATTATACGTCATGTTATGTCTCTAGAACTAGTATTTACTCCTCTCAAAGTCTTTCCTTTTGCTATTGCTACTTGAAAACTTGTGAAAAACTCTAACCCCAAGTAAACATGTTCACATCTTCGCCTGTGGGGGCGCTGCACCAAGAATCACTGAAGGAAACAACACAAAAACCTCAGAAGATGACACTGAGCACAGTTTCCTTCTTCGCAAAAATTAAGTGGCGACAGACAGGATTTCTCTTTAGTCGTTGTTAAAAGACTGTCAGTAATTTCTCCCGCTAGCTTGGACACGCTCGTTTGTTTTGGTTGTGTTTACCCAGAATACCCTGCGGTTCTTTTGGAGCGGTCTCCGGTCTGCTTGGCGTTCACGAAACAAGAGATCACTTCAACCGAACTGAGATCGCAGTCGGGACTAGAGTTTCCTTTTTGATCCGTATCAATCCGTTTGATTGCGCATTCACACCAGCTCTGCGTGGTCCGCTTTCATCAAACTCCGGTTCGTTTTGGGAGGTGTGAATATGCAATTGAACTCTGATTCAGATCCGGTTTCAATATCTTTTTCACAATGGCAAACGAAAAGTGTGCTGTACACCGCGCTCTGTCTAAAGTTTCCAGTTTCACCATGGTAACCTGCGTTCTGCACAGATATCCAGTCTCCGGTTGAACACCAGAGGCTCAGGAGCTGGCTGTTTGAGGAGTGCTTTTGAACTACATGAGCAATTTCACACATTAGGAAGAGTTGCTAGCCAGCATAAGCTAATGTATGTTTCCTCCAGTCGCTGCAGTGATGGTGACAGCCTCTCACCATCCTGACATGCCCTGTCCACTGCTCAGTGGACGGTCACACAACCAGACAAAACTTGTCTGTAAACTGGAGCTCTGTAATGTAGCATTTAGCAGAGGCTCATGATATCCAGTGTGACTAGAGAGAGTGAGAGAGACCGGGTTTTCACTGATCTGTGTTAGCATGCTGCTTCTCTTCATTGTCCACACCAAAGATTAAAGTACAGTGTATGGATAAGTTCAGCTCTCGGTTGCAAAAAGAGAGCTGAAGTCACCCTTATTGAAGTTTCACAAACCAGATAAGTCACTTTTGTCACAAATCACAAAATTTGACTTAAATATTCTGCTAATAGAGCAGAATGATCTAGTCCAGGTTTGAAGAGTCTAGATGGTTTTTCCCCCCAACTAGATTAGATAAAAGATGCTGAAGGTAGTGAAAAATTAGGTGGAATCACTCTTTATTGTAGTTTCACAAATCACAAACATGGTTTTAAATATTCTGCTACTAGTTGAGAATAATCCCGTCCAGGTTTGAAGAGTCTAAGTGTTGCAGTTTTTTAGCTATAGTATGCTAAAGATGATGAAGGTAGTGTAAAATTAGGTGGAATCCCCCTTTAACCATTTCGCGAATCGGAAACCAACTTCAGCTTCGTCAAATTAATGAGGTTAACTTTTTTTTTACGTTACACTAAGGTTGATTTACACATAAATCATATTCCTTCCATTTCTTGATTATTGACTGAAATGAACTCCAGTGGACAGCCAGTTCCTTAATCTGTATCCAGGGGTGAAAGTAGCGGTACGGTAGGGTGCTGCGTACCCCTAAAAGATTTAGCGGGGTTACGCAGTACCTG
>NW_015113209.1:188972-190194 GCF_001443285.1 Poecilia latipinna
TCATATTGTTTCTGAACTCTTCGTGCTTTGCTAGAGCAGGGCAGCAACACGTCGATCTCAGCATTAGGTGACAAACTGAACGCCGCCAGGAGGCTGAGACCAGCAGGTCCTCCTCTGACTCCTTATCAAAACGTTCATAACTTTATTAAAGAACAACAAAAAAATCAACAAAACGTGCTCAAATTAATGACCCAACAACAATAATAATCTCAGTGATTATTGTTTCAACAAGGTGTTGCGCAATTCTGTGCGTTTCGGTTCCATTACCAAAAATAACGAACAGAGCAGGAGTTTAAAATTAACTAATCAACCACCGCTGTGTTCAGAGGGAGCACTTATTAATAATCACAAAATAAATATCAAGCCTGCAAACCTAATATCATAACTGACTGAATGTTATATTTTTAACGTATTCTTTGGTCGGCCTGGGGAGCACAGGAGGTTGCCATGGCAACGGGTGTGCTTAAATGACAGAGACGAAGCGTAAAAAGGTGAGAGTGGTTTAGAGTTGATCACCTGTTCGGGTTGTTTTACCTTTGTTTACCTTTGCTGTGGCACATCACAGCCGCCACAGTTTCTGAACGACAAACTTGGAGTAATTATCTTGTTCTTTGTGAGTATACGTCATTCACAACAAACATCAAACACGGTAAATATGTTTCATTAAGTATTTAACAAACAAATGGCTTCTACCGCGATAATTATGTGAAATTAAATCAATTGTCTAATAAAAAAAGAAATAGTTTGGGCATTTCGCTGGACATAGGCACCAGCACCCTTCCCGACCCCACTGGGGACAAGAGTGTATAGAACAGTGTTTCTCAACCTTTTTCGGGCCAGCGCCCCCCTAGCCTTTATCCAGGTCCCTCACCGTCCCCCACTTTTGTTTTTCAGCGGAAAAACAAAAGTAACAGGTCCTTTTAATGCCATACAAATATGAGACAGAAACATGGATTATATGTTTATATAGACCTGTCTATTGATTTATAGATTAATAGTTTTACTGGACAGAAATTACAAACAAATCTGGTTCTTAATCAAATCCTAATGAGTCAAATTGAAAGTGTCATGGATTTATCAGCCTCATGACATTAACACTGACATGAAAAATAATATTGAAGAAATAAGTATATCAAATCTAATTAAAAACATAAATAAGTGATAAGTACTGTTATGGTCTGTAAGATATACTTATTCTCAGTCAAGGGCGTAGGTTCGGTCT
>NW_015113209.1:193471-240223 GCF_001443285.1 Poecilia latipinna
ATATATATATATATATATATATATATATATATATATTTATACACACTTTTTTTTGTCATAGTACCCCCAAGAATTTAAAACTACTTTCACCCGTCCGTATCCATCTTCTTACTTTTCAATAGCCTTTTCTCTGATTGGTTGACATGTTCTTTAGTGTTCATATTTGATGTTTAAGATATAGTTTAAGGTTGAGCAGGTAAAAAAAAAATGTACAAAATTAGTAAAAGTAAAAATAGAAAAGGGAGATCAGATTTCTGCGCCCCACAAGTTTGACTTAATGAATTTAGATCATGTGGCCAAAAGATTGGATGGCTTTGATCTAAAGCATTTCATTTTATAAAAATAAAACACTACATTTTTCCACATTCAATTTGTGAAGATAATATATTTAAAATGTTGCATAAACCCGTCCATCTAATTTCAAATCCTTCATGTGGCTGTTGAAATTAGACAACGGCCATGGCTGTTTGACTATTTGAATTCAATACTCAAAGTCAATTAAAAATACTTCATTGATCTCAAACCACTCCATCTCATGCAATTTAAGACATGTAGGAAAATACTGCCCTCTTGTGGCCAAAAGTGTTCATTTCTGTCCTTTGAATGTTCTTTCTCTTTGCACTCACTTGTAGATCATTTCTATTTCCCCATTAAAAGAAACTTCTATCTCTCTTACTTACATGTGAAATCTCCTTTCATACAAATGTCCAATTAGCTTTTGGAAACAATTTAAACATAAAACACAGTTTACTGCCATTTGTCTTGGTTGAGTATTCAGATTTATCAGTAGTTAAAACTACAAAAGGCCACAGGAAGTACAGACTTTAAAGGCTCATTGAGTTTAAATTCCTTTATTTAAAAAAAAAATGCAGATATCTTTAAATATCAGACATGTTGCAGAGAGGAAACGCTGTGTTCACATTTATCAAACACACTCTCCAGCAAAACAAAGACATGAACCTAAACATTTAAGACGTGAAAGTCAAATATACCGCATCCATTAAAGAGATGATGTTTCAGCGCTCGACGAAAGGCTACAACAGGAAGCAGGAAGTGGACTTCAACAGCAACTCTCAGCTGAATTTGGCTTTAGAGAAATCCATCTCTGGGTGCTGGGCCATGAACCTGCAGACAGAGGAAAAGTCACCTTAGGAAGCATAAAGGACGAGCGTTTTTAGAAACAGTTCATTTCTCAGACGTTAACGTCTTCAACAAGACCCAGAGTGAAAATGTCACAAAGCTGACCTCCAAGTTCAGTTAAATATAAATTCAACTTTGTGGCATGTTTGGTTTTGTTCCCATCAAACTCCAAGTTTATCATTGCAGGTTTGTTTGGTTGTGAAAACTAAAAAAAGTTTTCACAGCTGAACTATGACAGGCCAAAGAGTGTATTAGTAAAAATACAGGGCCATGTAGGTTTGGATTGTTTCCCTCATCAACACCTTCATTTAAAAGGATTTTGCATTTACTTTTGTTGTCTTTGGCGGGTTTGATGTTCTGAAACATCAAACTATCAAACATTCTGAAACGTGCTAAAAAACAGGAAATCAGGAAAGAGGCAAACACTTTACGCTCTGGAAGTGCTCCAGCAGTAGCTGTGTTTCCACTGACCTTAAAATTGCACAATTTGAAAATACATTTTCTGAATGGAAACATGGCAATTTGTTGATAAAAAGTTTTGGTGCTAGGATGAGGTGGATTTTTTGACCATTTCGAAATTAGCGTATTTCGCAAAACTGCTATGGAAACGCTTTTTCGCATCACACGAGTCACAAGATCAACAACGGGACGTTACTACTGGTGGAAAAGATGAAGAACATGACAGGAAGTGGTAGGAGGATCACAGCGCAGAATGTTTTTTAATGACTTCTTCCGTGATCAAACTTAGTAGTGTGTGATTTTAATCGCGTCACATTTTTAACGGAAACGGCAAAATTGTGCATTTTCAACTTCAGTGGAATATCGACAACATTTAGCGATCAAAAGGCAGCCGGTGAGGACTCACTTCTTCAGAACGTCTTGTTTCTTCTGGTCTTCGGACGTCGGCAGCCCCATAGACTTCTGCCTCTGGTCGTACATCATCTTCTCCACCATCCCACGTGTCTCTCCGTCCAGGTCCGACAGCTGCTCAGCAGGTAACAGAAGAACAGCAGAGGACCGGTGTTACTGGTTTGTGATCCCCGTTGCTTAGCAACAAGCAACCCAGCACAGAACGCAGTGCGCTGCCGATTTACCTTTGAGTTCTCGGGGCAGATTTTCTTGGTGTTGATCTCTGGATCCGTGGTAACGATCCTGCTCCACCACTCCATTTTGTTAATCTTCTCCAGGTGGACTGTGACCACTTTGCCGTCGTCGATGAGCCAGGAACTCTCCTCCACCTTGACCTCGTTGAAGAGCTGACCTTCCATAACAGGAGGGTGGCCTTTCAGGCCGACCTTGATGAAGCGACGCTGGATGTCCACCACCACGTCTCGGCCCTTGATGCGGAACTTCACATCGAAAGGAACAGCAATCTGCGACAAGGCATAAAAAGATCCACTAACTAGTGAAGTATACTTACAGCACATTTTTTTAAATAGACTCCTAAACTAAAAGTTTAACATTTCACACTCCTTACTTCCTTTGATTGTCCTAAAGGAAAGAGTGACACACAGGTTAAGCACAAATGATACACTTACATCGATTTCTGACAGCGTTTGTGTCCATTTGTAGTTAGGAAGGTCACCTCCGTTTCCTGAGTTAGGCTTCAGTTTGTCTTTGTCCTTCTCGTCCTCCTCTGCGTCCGAGTCGGACTGGATGGAGGAGAAACAGCTTTTAGTGCCGTTCCACATTATTGAACCATCTCCTGTTGCATACTCAGGGTTTCTGAACATTTCAGCGACTCACATTTAAGACTTTTTAAGACCTTAAGACTATGATGAATGAGATGTAAAAACTGTAACATCAAAAATGTACACGAGAAAAATCACGTAACTCTCGTCACATTCTTACTTCAGTTGAAGAGACTAATTACTGCTCCTTTTAGTCTTCACTCAACCTCCAAATTTAGTTTGTATCACAACTAATGCTGCTTAGAAGTGTGTGATGCTGCATATTTTAGCATCAGTCCAACAACAAGTAAACACAGAACCAGTATCATCAAAACTTATCCCAGTGTGATATATGAAACTTCTGATCTCTAGGTGTTTTTCAGTTTTCCTTTAAATTCATTTTGTTAAAACCTACAAAACTTTAGACGCAGCTTATAGGTGTCTACAATATACCTTAATAATAACATATTAACACGATAAACAGAAACAGTAGAAAAACAAAAATTGTAGTGAATTATTTTCTAAATAAAATACAAAAAAAAAAATAAAAAATCTGAAAGAGAGTTGAGAAACTAGAACAGGAAAATAAAATAGAATTTCAAGAGCGAATCTGAAGGCATCGATCCAGTACTGATACCCACAATGCTGAGCTGTTCTACACAGAATCCATGTAGCGTCGTATGGGCTGGTAACAGAAGTGAGCGAATAGTGAAGACAAATGATCTCCAAAAACTATCAAGCTAGGTAGGGTATGTTAGCAGCTAATTAGCAGCGGCCTCAAACGAAATAAAGACGTCTGCTGGTGACAAACGTTTGATAAAGTTCCACAAGAAAAAATGAAACAAACAAAAAACTATAGTACAAAGAAAATATGACATTAGATAGTCCTGCCATGACAAAATTTGTGATTAATGTATTTATTTAAGGCAAACTTAACTTTTTTTTTTTAAATGCCTTAATTTTAGATCCATGAATCCTCAAAAAACACTTTTTAAGGATGAGTGGACACTCTGACATTAGACGCTCCTTTACGTCCACTTTTAAAACTCTGCAACACTTTTATTCCTCGACTTTGACATGATTCTGAGACTTCTGTTTTATTACCCTTATTGTTGTTTGAAATGCATTTCTTATTGTTCTTCCCATGTTTACAATGTTCATTGATTTTACGTGAAGCAGTTTAGAGCTCCAAAGTGCCAACCAGTTCACTCACCCCCTTCTCTTTGTCAGAGCTCTTCTCTTCACCTCCTGTGTCATTCTTTGTCTCCTCCTCCTCCTCCTTCTTCTTCTATCGCATATAAAACCACAACAAACAAGTCAGTCATTTCTGTCAGTGGTTTGGTTGCAAAAGAAGACTTTTTTTGTCCAGACCTTGTCCAGCTCAGACTGCAGCTTCTCGGCCTCCTCGTCCGTCAGCTCCTGAATTCTTGGACCGTCCCCGTCCTCCTTCTTCTTCTTCTTCTTCTCCTCCTCCTCGGCGAGCTTGGCACTTCTTTCTGCTTTCTCCTTCTTCTCCTTCTCCTGTTTCATTTGTTTCTCTCTGTGGGCCTTCAGCGCCAGCTTACTGTGGTGGTCGAAGGAGTCTTTAACCAGCTGGAAGTGACGCAGGAGTCGACATTTGACAGGCGAACACATTCATACGGTTAAGTCTGACCAAATGGTAACAGAAACTAGAGAGTAGAGGTGGGACAAGTTACAAAACCCAGTTTGGTTTGGTAAACATTTTAAAATCAATACATTAATAAGAGATGTCAGTTAGGAAATAGACATGTCCTTCATTGACCCACACTTTTGAGATTCAAGTATAACAGCAGAATTGAGATGTAGGTTCAAAAGATCAATTCTCCAGAATGAGACATGTAGTCAAGTGATATTAAAACTAAAAAAAGAGACAGTTATCATCATCATAACTGATACAAAATGGAGTTAAAGTAGGATGTGATTTTATAATATCAGAAAATTGAATAAGGTTTTTTTTTTATTTGCCAACTTTTACTTTACAATATTACAGAATATTTTTGCTTTAATGTTGCAAGTGTATGCCTTAAATCAAGGAAAATGATCATTTCTTTCTTGCAATTATACAATCTTTTGAGATCAGAGAATGTTCAAATGTTTTCTAATAAACATTTAGATATTCCTCTTGTTTATTATCTGACTAACTACTTTACCCCCTCACTGCTATTGGTCCAATACTATTTTTATGCATGTGCTCATCTAAATTTTATATGCATTTATAATTACTTTATTTTATTTCTCTTCTTAGGAACAGCTCCATCCCATCGTTCTTACCTTCTCTGCAGCTCCTTGATCTCCGCCTATGAAAAAATCCGTCTTGCGTCGGAGGAAACTGAAAAACGTATTTACTAGCTGTTGGATGGCAAAAAACAGATTCCAATGAGAGACATAATGTAGAATGAATGTATTATTAATTTCCTTATACATAGAAATAGGATGAAAGGTTGTTCTTTGGTGCTTTAAGTCTGTCAGAGTGCAGTGTCGTTATAGCCACAGTGTGACATATTGGAAATTAGGAACATGTGTGTCCTACTTTTACACACCTTGTAAAAATATTCAAACGCATGAAACGTTTCCACACATTACAGCTAAGCCTATTGCAATAATCAATAAATCAATAAATTGCATGATAAATTAAAACAAACTCAATCATTTTGATTTGCATGGTTAATTTTCTGTTTTCTCTCTTTCTACTGGATGACAAAGTCAGTGAAAGGAAAACTATAGATAGTTTTGAAACATTTTGACTTAGTGTTGTTTACTAAGTAAGGACAGAGAGCTAAAATTGAATGGTTAAGATTATAGCATGTTTATATATCAAAATGGCCCAGTTAAAGTCTTGAACTCAATTAAAAATTGCAGTCAAAACCTCAGCACCGGTAGCATCATAACCAGAACATTTTTTCCTTTAATTGATGCTATATATATATATATATATATATATATATATATATATATATATATATATATATATATATACTGAATACTAATATATTCCATATATTAATTTTTTTATTTACTAAAAACCTAAAACATATTATTATCATTTTAAGAAAAATATCCATAATTCACTAACAGTGTTTGGTTGTCGTCACTAAATGTGAAAAAGTTGAAATGGCATCAATACTTTTGAAAGGCACTGGAATTTCCTGATAAAAATAACTGACCCTTATAGAAATATCGGTCTCCAAATACTTACAGTAAAGAACAGCGGCATTATACCAACATGCACAACTATTATCAACCTTCTATTCACAGCTTGTAAGCTGCCATCTGAATGCTTTTAAGGGCTAATCTAATTTCGTAGCCATTGGTACGCCGAATTTACCACAACGAGCTGGTGGTTATTGCTTAACGCGTCCCAATATTAATGTGGTATTAATGTTTACATTAATACCACAGGCGATTAATTTAAATGCGTCAGTATTTCTGCCAGTACAGGTCGAAACGTGTCTTAGCCTAACTATTAGCATCATAGCATCAGGATATTAGCAGCACGCTGGTTTACCTCCTGCACTCCTCCTTCGTGTTGCTGGGCCATAACGAGCAACATACCGTCATACTTTTCTTCTTCTTCCCCCATGTTGCTAGAGGTGAAACACTTAGCTTATCGTTAAGTGCGCGAGTAACAAATAAAGTTAGAATAACCCTAAAGATGTGCTCTTGCCTGAACCTGTTGTCACGCGACTCACTTCCTGGAAACTAACCCCGCCTAGGCTAGTTTGACCAATCAGAAGGGCGTATTTTAATTGACAAAGACAAGCGTCCAACTGATTGAGAGTATTTGTTCGGGGCGGAAAAGGAGCCTAGTAAAACAGAATTTTCTAGAAAAAAAAGAAAAAATAAAAAATTAAGGTATAAAATACTCTTTTAACTTCACATTATTTATTTAATTTATTTTATTTCACAGGGTTAACATTGCAGGTCATTTGAATAGCAAACATTTAAAATAGCCGATACAGGTTTTGTTTGCAGTTTCCATGGTAGCTTTACAGCTTTGCCCTGATACGCCCAATTAGAATTATATGACCTAATATGTCAAAAACTACTAAATTCAGTGACGTGAACTTACTTCTTAAAATATTTTATTGTTTCCATATATTTTGATTTATCAAAAAAGATTTGTCACAGACACTTTTAAATATGTGTTGGATTTCTAACATTCTTAGCTTTCATTCATTCAATCAGAAGCTATTCTGTGAAACTTTTAGTTGCATATGTCCCTCTTGTCATTTAACATATTTAATAGTCATATATTAAGTGACAACTAAATACATTGAATGCTGACTTCAATTTACACTTAGTTTGACAATCTTTTTATTTATATTCTTTTTTTTTTCTTTTTACCTCCAGTGACCTGACAACACGACTAAAGCAGGCAAAACATCAAACATTTGCAATACAAGAATACCATAAGTAACCATTGATTTCACACAGAACTGAAAAAAAGCCTAAGTAGATAGACTGGGCTGTTACACTTATACACTTTTAATATTGATAATATTAACAAAAAGGTTGATGTTTTTATTATTCACCTGGTCAACAGAGGAACATCAGAAAACATTTGCTGTTTAAAGGACAGAAGCTTTACAACAGGCAGAAAGTGAGAATTTGAGAGATTTGAGGTTTCCCCTGAACAAGCAAGAGCTACATGTTAAATATGAGCTTCATATTATAAAATATTGCATACTCCAATCTCTCTGAACATTAAGTATACTTTTATGTATCTTTTAAGGTTTTTAATCATAATATATTACTTACAAAAGACAGGCATTCAAGTTTCTAGAGAAAGAAATGGAGTTCCAGCATGTTAGCTTATTTAGCTTAGCATATAACTCTGAAAAACAGCAGACAGGTTAGGATATTGGTCTGTCAACTGTTGAAAACAACTTTAACCACAGAATGAGGTGCTGACTTGTGATTAACACACTAAAGAGATGTGTGTCTAATAAAGTATGTCTATTGCATTGTTAATAGCTGACAAGAAAGAGGATTTACCTTTGTACAGAATACCATAAAAATGAGAATAAAGTAATGATTGGCCATGATTAAAAATGTTGAAATAATCCGAAATTCATCTAGTCAAGTCCCAGGAATAAAATTTTTACAGTGATGTTATTTTGAATCTTACTTATACTAAATATTCAAATTAAATATTTGAAAAGATCTTCAACAAATTCTTCATCTCTTAGACTACTGACACTTTGACCATTAAAATGCCTCTAACACAAATTAAGTTAAGAAAACTAATAACGTCATTCATAAACAAAGAAAAGCAATAATTAAAATGAATTAAAATCAACTCTATGAAGACGAGGGCATGGTGAAATGTGTACTAACAAAACAAACAAAAAGCAAAGAAAAAACAGTGTTCTGCCTAACAAAGGCATGGTAAAGGACAAAATCAAACTGTAGAGCCTCAAGCTCTTCTCAAACAAGCGGACGGTTAATTGTCATAAAAAATTTAACAACTGTCTTACAGACGGAGTCCCAATTAGGTGATCCTTCAAATGTGCAGATACAATATTTACATTCATAAATATCTGCACGCAGAACCCTGAGTTCACTGTAGCCTTCACATAATTCCACCCTTCACATTTTTCTCCTTCCTGTCAAAGGAGCTCGGCTCAGCCGGACACTCCGGTGCAAGTAAAGTCGTCCTTCCAACACCCAGTGCGTGACCTGATGGAGGCAACCGGGTCGTTCCGTACCGCCGCTTCATGTCCTCGCCGAAGCGTGTAGCAGTGGCACACCTGAAGACTCCATCTCTGACTGAGAGGGCGAGTAGGTTGATGGAGAACTTGAAGTGGGACCTATTAGACCAGAACCAAAAAAACAAAAACGCAGTCAGCCTTAAGTGAATGTCAATCTGTTTCATTCTGACCTACAGAATTAGAATTTGATTATTGATCCACTCTCCTGGAGAGTTGTGATGTTCTTAATATATATCTCAGAACATTAACCCTGTAATTAAGGTTTAAGCCAGGGCTGGCCCAAGACTTTTTGAGACCCAAAGCAGATTTTTTTTTTGGGGGGAGCCCTCTATATCGCAGTATGTTACACAGCATGTAACATACCAATATCATTAGCATCATTTGTAATTAGCTTACGTCATAACAGTGTTATTATGGCTACTGACTTTAACTTTATAGGAGTAACAAACAAAAGAAATTATTTGGAATTTGAAATGCAGAGAGGCATTTCAGTATGCCATATTATTTTAACTACTTGAAAGTAACATCAGTTGACAAACGGTAAAGAAATGGACAAGTTTGATATGTTATATTTCCCCAACAGAGGCAGCAGCCATCAACAGGAAGAGATTTAACATTACTTGTGAGGCAGCTATAAAAACAATACGGAAATTGGTTTTACTTATGTAAAAGTTTGTATTGTTCAATATTATATATATTTCAGCATATATGTTTTTCCAGAATTTATGGCTAGCTTGGTTCTCTTGGTCATTTAGCTCTGACCGATAACCCCTACGAACGTAAAAACGTTGCTACATTGTGAATGCACCATGAATATCCTACACAGACTCATTCCACATAAACATTTTCATGTTTTTTTTTCTCAGAACGCAGCAAACTGGGGCAGATTTGTCTTTCTACTGACATTTTTAATAAGGTTTTTGATAGACCTCCTGAACAATACAAAATACATATTTGATCTTATTCTATTAGCATAATGCTGATCACTGAATTACCAGCACCCAAGGCGAGCCCTCCTGCAGCTTGCCCTTTGTTCACTTTCTGTTATACAGTGCATGTTTACAGTGCGGCTGTGTAGTAAACAGCAGGAGCCTGCCAGGCATGACTCAGGTGTTTTATCACAGCAAAATTTTAAAGGTTAACACATTTTCTACTGACGCAGCGGTCTGTAAAGTCATTTAATGCTCCTTATGTGTGCCTGTGAATGCAAACTGTTCAGGCTGGTTTTGTTGTTGTGTTAATATTAATGCAGCTGCATTACATTTAGTTAACACAGAAAAGATCATGAAAGTTAATCCCTTTTTATTGTTTTAATCGAAATAGATTCATGATCAGTCATAAGTATGACAATAAGTTATACATTTATGTGAAATGCCTATGAGTGTAAAATACTCTGAATGTGTAAAATATTTGGTATCCTGTTTTAGTCAATGCACATTGAAGAACATCTAAAATTATATTAGTTGGACCACAATGATGTACAGAGGTTAAAAAAATCGAAAAATATTGCTCACTAAAATCCATAAAACAAGACTTTAGATTAAAAAAAAACAACAGACGAAAGTTAAAATTCTTTGGCTCCTGGGTTACTTTGCTATCAATTTATTTATCAGTCAAATCAATGCAGTTTTTATCTGCTTATTGCCAAATTATATCAATCAGTCCCTCCAGTTTCTTGAGAATTATTGTGGAAATTCACGCAAAATCAACAAAAACCCACATTTTTTGTGGTAATACATAATTGGGAGTTTATTGCTGATTTTTCTCAAAAACTTATACTAACCATCTGTATCAGCCTTAGTTGATGTCAGATGATTTATATAAAAGGTCGCATTTACCGTCAGAAAAAAGTGCAAATATCACAAATATTTCCAAATTAGTACCACAAATAGTTTGATTTTTATTACCAAAAAAATCACAAAAAGTATCACAAAATCCTGAAGGGACTGAAAGGATGTTCAATAATATATTTTTTTAATTTTAATAATTCACTGATATTTTAACAGTTTGCGAACAGGTTTTATGAACACATTCTGGCACAACTGGCCCTTTAAGAGCATTCATGATGTTGATTAGGTACAAAACGAAAATTAGTTTGACTCCCCTGCTTTAATGGGTCCCTAGTCAAAGTAGTTGCTGTGGTGATATGGGCCCAGGTGGGACAGTCAGTTGGGAATCAGGCATCAGTGCCTTAACAACCACCCCCTTCTCCACAACACATACAACACTACATATTGCTCACATCTTGGGGTGTGGAATGATGGACCTCGCAGACAGTGGGGGCTAAGCTGGGCCCCCAATGTCTGGGATGCCATTTGACCCCCCTAGGGTCAAATGGGTGAGCTAGCCCTGGGTGAGCTAGCCCCCCCAGGGCTAGCTCACCCAGGGCTAGCTCACCAGGTAGGGTGTTAATGTGTTCTTACTAACTTGTTTATTCTGAGTTTGGCCTACAGCAGGGGGCTGGTGCCTGTCTGCCACGTTGGTGGCTCTACAGGTGAGTCTCTCTTGAGACCTGCTGTGTGGGCTGGCTGTGGGTGGGTCTGTGCAGGAAATGGGCCACCACAGGGACCCGGTTCCAGGCTTGGAACCGGGAACCCCTGACTCAGTGTGGCTGAGTCAGGGGTTCGGTGCCCTGTGTCTCACCCTGTCTGAGGCAGCTGTGACCATCCAGAGCTGTGTCCACTTATCCTTTGCAGCTCTTGGGTGTTACGTACCTCCCCTGATACATAAAGCTTTTTCGTTTTAAGTAGCATCTCATGATACTTAAATTGCTAACTTTAAGCTTTCTGTAAGCAACATCTTCCTTATTGAAGAGTTTTGTCAACAGGGTCTGGTAAAGTGCTTACTTACACACCATGCTGAGAATTATTAAATTACAGTTACACCTTTCTCTTTTTCACTCTAATAAATGCAAATATTGTAAATATTTAGGTATTATAAAGGAATAAAACATAACTCTTACCTCCATTTTTCCTCCACATGTTTCTGGCAAACTTGTCGGTGGAAGTCAAGTCGGATATTTGGATGTTGGGATTTGACTTGTAGTCGTCTTGAGGAAAAGAAAACAACCAAACACTTTTCTCTGACACCAGTAGGTATTACATCGGCGATGATAAAGGAATGAAAACTTCCCAACTTACTGTTGTTACTTGAGGGAAAGGAGCCACTCCCAATCATGGTCTCGTGCCCGCTGTCCGACATCGTCCTCTCCATCCTGGGAATGGGCGGCCGCTTCTTCGTGCTCTTCCGAGTGCTGATGCGGATGATGCCCCGCACTAACCGGCACTCGGCTTCCTGCTCGTCCATTTTGTGCTCCTCTGCCAGGGAGTTGATGAGTTGGTTGATGGCTTTGCTCTTCCTCAGAAACACAGAGTCTGAGGTGCACCTGGCCAGCTCTTCGATTTGATACTCAGAGTACAGCTCCAGTAGCTTCTTGGTGATCAGGGAGTCCACGTTCTCGTCGCCGTCCTCCCAGTCATGAAACGGCACAGAATCATGCAGGGAGGCAAACTCTGATGGGGTTTGAGCAGGCAGTGGCGCATATGGTGAATATTTGATGTCGTAATCTAAATCATCTTTCGGACCGACTACTTTGACTCCGTTAATGCGAAAGTCTGACCATTCAGTGTCAGCCTCTTCTTTGCTGTTGTCCGGGTTAACGCCTCGGAGGCTGATCTTTTCTGGCTCATCTGGGGAGCTCTCATTCGGCGCCAAACGCGGAGCGTGGATGCAGCGCTGGCACACCTTATACAATCCAAAGGTGATTACAGTGCACACGAAAGTTTTACAGCTCTTTGGAGAAGAGCAGGGATTGCAGCTGGATGCTGCAGATGAAGGCTCGGCTACACCGGGAATGAAGTCGATGGTCTCAGACTCGTTCCCATTAGCATCTTTAAGGCGGCCTTTGTGGACCGGCTTTGGCTGTGGGGTTGGTTGTCTATCCTCCACCGGGTCCACACACCGCTCCTCAGTGAAAGACACTTGCCTGGTGCTCCCCAGCCTCTCGCTGCGCCTCAGACTATCACTGGTGCCAGCAGACATGACTAACAAGCTGCAAGAATCCAACGAGAAAAGAAGCACAACAGAGGGGTTACGCTAAAAATGGTTAAACAATATTATCCGTCTGTCAGAGAGAATATCAAATCACTTTAAACCACATGAGAGCATCTATCTTTGGGAAAAAAAATGAATCCACTATTACAAGAAGGCAGGTAATGTCGCCAAACAGGTTTCATGAATGATGCACCTGGTGAGAGACAATCACCCATTCATACATCCGACTATCTGTGTGATGTCATGGAGTATTCCACAATGATAAACAACTCACTCAGTTTGGTCACAACTGAGGAGTGCATAGTCAAGACTGCTGAGTAAGGCACAAATAAAGTAAAAACAAACATTAACTGAGTTGCATTAATTTTAATAATAATAATAATAATAATAATAATAATAATAATAATAATAGCATTAATAATAATTCTGACAATATTCATCATTTGTATTATTATTATTATTAACTGTATTGTTATTATTATCATTGTCTCACTGCAATGCATAAGCTTATTAATGGCTACTTGTGATAAAAGTAAAATTATTTATTTTGGTATAATTTTGTCTTGGTATTGTAGTAATATTAAAAAATTATAGCAGTAGATACCAACATACTAGCTACTGTCGTTAATAAGAATATTTTATATGTTAATACTACTAGGACTACTACTGTAGTACTACCATTACTAATACTACTAATACTACTAATAATATTAGTAAAAAAAAGAACAATAAGCATCTATAAGGCTTGTAATATGGAATAGCAACAATGATATTAATATTTTTATAATGTGGTTAATTGGTATAATAATTGTTTTAATAATATTAAACGAAAAAAATAACAATAATAATAGAGTAAAAGTAATTCTTGTCAGTAATATGAATAATTAGTATAGCTATCATTTAAAAAAGGTGACAATAATAACAGTGAACACGTTATGTGTTATTGATGGTGTTAGTCTACATTTGTAATAATATTAATATTAATAATGATACCAACAGCACTGTCATTATTAATAACATAAGAAATTATAATAAAGTAACAATAATGCATTTTAACTTAATCGTTATCATTGTAAAATAAATAATTGGGCATCTACAACCAAAACAACAATAATAATAATAACAATTATTATTATGATACTTTTTGTAGTGAGATTAATTAGTATAATAATTATGCTAATAAGATTGAATAGTAAAGTTATGTGGTAAAGCTGGCATCAGCTTAGATATCTCAATTTGTAATAATGTTCATTATTTCTAAAGGTAAAAATAAGGTTATTAAAATATTAATACTATAAGATTCTGGCTGAATTATCCTGTATATGGTCACCAGTAGAACACATGAGTTGAGCAGTCTGTTCTCAGGGCTGACGTCCTCTACGACGACGACTGTTTACAGCGCTCAGAGCAACGTCGCTTTAATCTTGTCCACTCAACGAAAACGTTTCGCTGTTTTACGAATATGTAGCCTAATTACTAATTCAGTTAGCTACTTAGGTTAGGTTAAGATACTGGAGCCATTCGCTCGCAGTCACTTTTTTGAGCGTGTATCAATATTGTTTTCACGTTCATGGCGACTGTCATTGTGTCTCTTCCTCCATTATAAACTTCTCACCTATAGCCAGAGTACGCTGCGTCCACAAGCCCACTGCCCCCAAAATCACGGCCTTCCCTGTGTCCTGCAAGCCAACATGTATGTTTTAATCCATCTGTGGCGAGGAATTGAATCCAAATCACTCCAAAATGAAAGTTTCAGGAAAGTTTGGGGGAAATCCGAGTACCTGAGCGTCAAGGTACAGGAAGCGAACCAGGTAAGCCGAAACCGAAGTGTGGACTTCCGGTTAGAAGTGGTTGTAGAAAATAAAACTCAGGTAAAATGACAAACTCTGTGGATTCTAAAGCACGCGTACTCGCTCATGCACGCCTATATATATAGATCTATAAACGTGCAGGACATAAGCTTCCTTAATGACAAAATATAAGTTTCAGTGGCGCATCCTGCTATTCAAATTGATGCAAGTTTATTTTGAAACTCCAAGTATTGACTGACATTTCCGGAAAGCCGTAACAACATTCGGAAAGTTTATTATGCTATTGATATGCTTGGGTTGTACTTAGACATGCCGTGAAAAAAGAAACTGAAAACAAAAAACAGATACATGCATTAAGAGATAAATAAATATATGAATGAACGGGGCCATCAAATGGATTTGAAAGAAAAAGACGAAGAAAAAAAGTTCATTGATAACTTTGATTGGACTAGAACAGGGATTTGCAGCTGCGGCTGCGGTATCACAAGCTGCTCTTTGGAGCTGGCTCTTTATACAGTTAAAATGATAAACCACTAAAGTTTTTTTTTATTATTTTATTTAAATATAACAACAATTGCGGGTTTTCACAGTTTTTTTCCTGCAATATTTGCATTTAATTTCTACAAAGAATAGAACAAGTAATATCTGTTTTTCTTGTTGGAATCTATGTGTTTTTTTTAAACACCATTTTCTATCCTACAGAATTTGTTTTTATCAAGCCTCTTTTTGCAAAATGTTTTTTTTTTATCTTTTTTTTTTAAATCCTAAAAGCAAAAATAAAATTATTATTATTATTATTATTATTATTATTATTATTATTATTATTATTATTATTATTTATTTATTTATTTATTTATTTATTGAAAAAGTAATGTGANAGTTGCAGTTCTAAATAAGTTTAGTCAGAAAGCAGAAATGCCTCTCTAGCTTGTAAAGGTTGACCCCTGAACCAGATTTTGATCCAATAAATTGACATCTGCTTTATATATGTTTTCATACCTGTGAACTCAGATCTGAGAATGACCTCCTCAAACCACTTCCAACTGCAAATCTGAAAGGTTGCTAAGTGACCTGGGTAAATAGACTAAAGCCATTAACTCCGCTATTGCTCTGATTTATTTACTTAAGTTTTAAAAAGTTTAGTACAGAAGCATTTAACCACCAGAGCTATAGGGAATAAATACATCAATGGCTTCTTAAAACAAGAAACATTCTAGTTTTCAAATAGCTTAGAATAATGTGAAATAAAACTATATTTAAAACTAGTTAAAAACCATTATAATGTCGTTTAAACAATTATTTGTAACACAGCAGCACCTCACAGGTTATTTTAGCGACGAATTTTATATCTGCACATCAGTTTCTGGAAGAGACTATATTCAATGGTATTTATTTTTGTTTTATTCTCTAATGTTATCTTGCAAACTTTCGAGGGCTTCACAGAACAGATTGCTTTAATCTGAGATTAAATTAAACAAAGCGGCTCTATCAAGTGACCCACATTATGCTGCAGAACACTTTATGTTAGCCCCTCTCATAGATACAGAGCCGCTTGCGCTTAAAATAAATTAAATTAAAAAAAAGACACGAAGCGCCGTTTGGCGAAGTAGTTCTTTTAGAAGAGCCGACTCATATGATATGGATCTCGAAAATGAGCCGCAATCCTCACCATTAAGCCATTAGGTTATAAAAAAATAAAAAAGGGTTTCGAGGTCTCGCTGGAAAGAATTGAGAGCAACTTAGGTTTTTATGTTAAGTGTCATCTATATAAACAAGGACGACGAGCCCAAGAAGTGATGCAGATTAAAATGTGTGGGAAGCCGTGCAGCTAGCAACACGGATGTTGCTCAGTGATGTTCAGTAAATCAGGACACATCTGGATGAACTGGCTGCGCTGCTGAGTGGAAGAGCTAAGCTAACTATGGGCAGTGGATTATCGCTCCAGCTAGGATTCAGTCTTCCTGTAAACGGAAAAGAATCGTTAATGAAGCGGCATGGAGGTTAAAAATGACATTATTTGCAGTCCGGAGTCACACACTTATTTATTGACCATCCACAGAGAGGTATTACTAGCTTGTTCTATCCGTGGAAGGACGACGCTCGTGACGGCCGTCCACCTCAGCAGAGTGGTCGGGATCCGGTGATGTTGTCTCTCGGTGCCCTAATCGGGACAGAGCTCCCACTCTGTTTTAGAAACCATGAAAAGCCGTGAGTATCAGCAGATCGACCCGAAGGCGCTGCCGACACCCACCCAGAGCCCCCCTTCTCACCAACACCAGGCTGTCGGCGATGACGGGAGAACACCCAGGAGAAAGTGGGAAGTTTTCCCCGGGAAGAACCGCTTCTTCTGCGATGGACGGATTATGATGGCCCGTCAGAGTGGGGTCTTTCCCCTCACTCTGGGCCTTATCCTCGTCACGAGCGGTTTATTTTTCATATTTGAGTGAGTTGTGTTTTCCACTCTGTTCCGTATATTTAAACCAACTGAAGTTTGGTAAAATTAACCTCACTTCTAAAGAGCATATCATAGTTTGCTATTTTGTTTCAATAACAAACATTTACTCAAGATAATTTCCCCTCCTAAAACGAAGCATTCACGTGCCCTTTCCTGTGGTTATTTTGATCTTTTGTTTTAAACAAGTTTTTAATCAGTTTTTTTTTTGTTGTTGTTTGTTTTCCATATAGCTGCATGGAATTCTTGTAGTCATAAGTAAAAACATTGCATGGGTTTCAGGGAGACTGAACAGTAATAAAACATGTTTTAGAAGATTGTTCAGAAAACTCGGGAAATCCAACAAAACATTTCAAACGATGCAAATTTCACCAAACTGCAAACACTACTTCATTGGTTCTGAACTCTCCTGTGTGTCATGAGTGTCAATCAGAAATTGGGACTTTCAAACATCGTTTTTGTTTGTGTTTACAGGCTAATATAAATGGTGAAATTCAGAAAATATTAGCAATATGTGCTCAAATTGATCGTTTGTCCCTACTGATAAAAAATATGACCTCAAATGATTAAAAAAAATCATATCCCAGACTCACTTTTGCTGCAAGACAAAAGTATCCTGATACCAGTGCCGCAAAAAATGGCATTATATACGACAAATAGGGGCGCTGTGCTACAGGGGGCGCCAAGGATGGCGTAAAAAATATGTCTAGTCACATTTTCTGTATTTAACAGCCGTTTGTGCATGTGTAAATGATCAATAACAGAGGCCCATACCTATAATGTAATGTCTGCATGCACATCAGAGTTGTACCCCTGCCTGATGCAGTAAAGTAGTGCAAGGGGCTGATTTCATGCCATTAGAATATTAGACATGTGTTTCACACTTGAAGACAAACTTTTTCCTCAAGGTTTGGGAATCGTATTTGGACTACGTCAAACCTAAAATCTTCAGGGATTCGCTTAAGTTAATGTACTGCTTGTTTTATGTTAGCTCTTTGAAGATTTCTATGAAGTAATGTTAAAATCTCGTCTCATCTTGTTGCCATGAACTCAATATCGTGTCTTGTCTAGCTGAGTTCTGCGTAGCATTACACCAATAATCAAAAGTCACTCATCGTTCATAAGCCTGTCACAATAAACAATGAATCGATTAGCCAATTAATGTCGTATTAAATTAAAATAAGCTTGATAATTTCCATTCCGACGATTAATCTTTTTTGAAGGGCCGTTTTGCTTAGAGACTTCATGATCCAATTTATTTATGTTTCGATTGTGTGTGGTTTTTATTTTATTTTTATGTATTGATTTTGGCTGTTGTGTTTTATTTTGGATATTTAAAATATCTTCTAGTTTCAGTGTGAAGTGCTCTTTACAAAATAAAAGTTTAGCGAATTTGCATTATTATGCCATTATCAACACAACACGTGAAAATGGTTTATAAACAGCAGAATTATTGTTTTTTCGCAATAACTTCTGGAACAATTTATCAACAAGCAAAATTTGATATCACGACAGGTCTAATTGTACATTGTATTTATCCATCAGCTCATATGCCTTTTGTGATGTCATCAACCCAAACACATAGAAAGCAGAATAATCTGTTTTTTCTTTAATGTACTTTTCAAAGACCTTTGGTTTTGACTATCCCTCCAATCAAATTCTATAATTCATTACGTGTTTATTTACAGTGTGCATTTGTTAGTGAAGAAAAATACACCGAAGAACAACAATTTTAAAAAAGAAGTCTAAAACCATCTCTTATGATTTACACTTCTTAAATTTGAGTCGTTTTGAATTATTAAATCACTCCCAAATGCCTGAAGTATAAGAGGTCCTTCATATTTATACTATCAAAGTGAAACTGCACCCATGGATAACATACTTCCTGCTTCTTCCCTTCAAATGATGATGCTTCTCCTGGCTGCTAACAGTATTGTAAAACAACTCTAAGCAATTCAGTAACAAAAAAACAAAACAAAACAAAAAAAGATCACTAAAAGCTGCTATTCTCTCTGTGACCACATGGTGGAAAGTGTGTTCTGTCTCACAGGGCTTCAGGCGGTAATTAAAAGCCTGAGTTATTAAATGAGAGCAGATCGTCTGTAAACCACAGTGCAGTCGTCCTGATCTGTTTCCAGCTCTGGTTAAGGTCAGTCTCTTTGCAACTCCTCCTCTCTCTCTCTCTCTCTCTCTCTCTCTCTCTCTCTCTCTCTGTGTGTGTGTGTGTGTGTGTGTGTGTGTGTGTGTGTGTGTGATTGTCACAGTTGCCCATTCCTGGTCAAACACCTGACCAGCTGTATACCTGCTATCGGAGGGGTCCTGTTTGTGTTCGTGCTCATCACGCTGCTCCAGACCAGTTTCACTGACCCTGGCATCCTGCCTCGAGCCACTCCAGAGGAGGCCGCAGACATCGAGAGGCAGATTGGTAAGAAACCACGTCTCTTGGATATTTAATGGCCTCTTGACACATTGCCACCTTTAGATTAACAGTTTATGCTGCTAAATATGGAGAACATTTGGCACAAGTGGCTTCCTAAAGCGTTGTCAAGGTCAAGTCAACTTCATATAGCTGTATAATTACAATGTTAAATTATTCAGCCCTCTTTCAGTTTCTTTGCTCCCTGCTCTTCACATGTGTCAGTAGTTCTCCAGTAGTTGTGTTTGTTGGCAAAAATACCCAAAGTTCTGTTCCTGTGCTCCTTGGAGCCTCCTACACAGGACCAAAGCATCACTGCCATAAGATGGCAGTGATGTAAGATGGCTATCTTATTCAACTGTGCTACTTTTGTTCAAGTTATTTTAAGATTATGCCACATGTGGCAAACATTTATTCAGAAGTATAAGCTATGTTCATTCATTTTCTTTTATTTCATTACATAGTCAGTCCCTCCTGGATGCAATGATTTTTGTGATTGTTGCAGCTTGAAATGACTGAGTTTGTGGCACCTTTTTTACAAAATTATGGTAAAAGTTGCAATTTTCTTAAAACTTTATTTCAGCCATAAGATGGTCTTACAAAATAGTGAAAACTGTTACACCCATCCTTCCCAAGGAAGACAGGATTTTACCATGGTTAATGTTTAAAGTGCAAATACCATTTACAAGTTCTTGATACAATCTTAATCTTATACAGGTAAAATCATGTTCCAAAGAAGGGTCAAAGTGCAAAAGAAGAATTCCATATGGATCATTCAGTGAACTGTTTATGGAGTAGAAACAAATCAAGCAGAACACATCATTCTGGTTTTTGCAAAAAATAAAAAGGATAAATGTTACCATTTTAGCGTCACACATGCTTTCATCTCGCAGGTTCAGCTTTCAAGAGACGTCGAGAAACAAGAAGTTAAATTAGATGGGGATTGGTCAAAATTCAGCAGAGGTTCTGTGATTGGTCAGAAAAGAAGGGAAAACAGAATGAATGAATGAAATATTCTCATTGAATACTTTGTTCTGTACAAAGTTGAATGTGCTGACAACAAAATCACACAAAAATCATCAATGGAAATCAAATTTATTAACCAATGGAGGCCTGGATTTGGAGCCACACACAAAATTAAAGTGAAATGTTCCCTTTATTTTTTTTGAGCAGTATATAAAGTTCTTTGTAAAAGTATTCACCAATACAAGCATGAGATGTTTTTCATCATGGTCATTTCCATGGAAACACTAAGAGTTTTGTGTGATATAAGTGTTTTCTACTAGTGACAGTTGAGACAACTTTTTTAGAATTCACTGGAGTTATAAGCGTACCGAGTCCGACTGGAAACACGACGTCACTAGATCATCAAACACTTAATGGAAAATGTTAATTACAACATAAAGTATTTGTCTTTTTATTACCAAGCTTTATAATGGAACCACATCTGACTTTACCACAGTCAAATCAGCTTTTATTTGTTTTATCAAACCTGGCTAAGTATAGCAAGCTTTTTGAATGAAAGTGAACTCAAATCCTGTTCTTATACTGAGAATAAATTTGCCCAATCAACTTGAAAACTAGATTGTTTTTCTTGTAATAAAGGTGCAAAATCCTTTATAAGTTTTGGATCTACGATGAATAACATCCCTTACAAAAAATTAAAAGAAGAAACAACAACAACAACAAACAAACATAATCAGACAACTTTATTTGCTTGATTTTAGTTTTGTACTATTGCCTCATTGATTTTGGCTCACGTGACAGAAAGCCTGGACACCCCGTTCTAGAGGAAAGAACTCTAACTTTTTGTATCCATATCAGTACTTATCCACAGGAAGAGGTCTGATCAGCTGTGTTAGGGCATCTGATGTGAGTTGGGGCTTCTCGTCAAAGAGAATCATGTTATAAAAAAAAGCAATGCCTCTCTCCATAGATGACACGGGGAACGCCAGCTATCGGCCTCCGCCTCGCACCAAGGAGGTCCTCATCAACCAGCAGGTGATCAAGCTCAAGTACTGCTTCACCTGCAAGATGTTCCGGCCTCCTCGCACGTCCCACTGCAGCCTGTGTGACAACTGTGTGGGTGAGCTGTGGATAGACTCACTAGACACCATGAGACATTTTACCAGCTGTCAATATTGACAGAGAGCATTGACAGAGTGTTGGAGTGAGCACGGCTCCACAGGTTCCGTTAACAGAGAGCATGTTCTGGAAGGTTGCTGTGGGCTGTTCTCGTACTTTTCCAGTCAAATCTCATCAGATTTTCCTGAACTTGCAGAGCGTTTCGACCATCACTGTCCTTGGGTGGGGAACTGTGTCGGGAAGCGCAACTACCGGTTCTTCTACACCTTCATCGTGTCCCTGTCTTTCCTGACGGCGTTCATCTTCGGTTGTGTGACCACACATCTGGCTTTGAGTAAGCGACTCTTTCTTTCTTCAGCCATCTGGAATCCCACGTACACCCCCTGAATGGAGGACTCTCTGGTCTCACATTGGCACCATATGGCACGATTCACTTTTCAACATACAGTAGATCATTGTTACCTATAATGGGAAAGATGTGAGTCCTGCCCAGCCATAAACTGTAAGAACATGTTTATATCTGTGCATGATTTAGGGTTTCATTTTTGAAGGAGTGGTGTTATACATGTTCTTGGTACATAGTGCCGTTTGATAGCACAATCAAGTAACTGTTACCTTCAGCTGTTATAAAAATACTTTATATATCAAGAAAAGAAATATGACTTTGTAATTTGACACCATGAAATTGGGCCTCTGCCTCTTTAAGAAGAGCTGAAACTCTCCACTTTCAGCTCATCATCACAACAAGCTTCTCATTAACAACAGTTCTTAGGAGCTAAGATGAACGCTGTCAGCATTTTTAATGCACCAGTTCAATGTCTCGAAAATGCAGCACCTTGACAACATCACAAATGCAACTAAAAGACGTCCTTCAGTCACCTGAGCTATGTTTGAAAAGCTAACATTGTTTGGGATACGAACACCCACTGACACCATTAATAGTTTAATTCATGTTCCTGATTCATCTCATGTCGTACCCATTAAATAAAGTCTTATCATCATTTTAGTTCATAAAAAGTGAATTACTTCTGGCAGTTTTACAGCTCTAGTCGCTGTTGTTGTGAACACATGGTAAGAGCAGTAGGCAGGCAGTGAAGAGACTAGTTAAAAGCAGGGATGGATTACTGAGTTTACCTGGGATTTGTACTCAGGGCCCCAGGAGCTCAGGGGCCCCTGAAGCCTTGGGCTCCGCCCAAAGAATCTACTGTAATTCAGACTCACGTTAGGTTTGTTCATGTCCTGCCTGAATGTTGTCTGTTTGCATTCACACAATTCACTAGAATCTTAACACTTAAGGGGATTTTTTTAACATGTTCTCCCAGGGCTTATGCTTGGAGCGCCTCTTGGCAACATGTATGTTATACACAAAAACCATCTGGGGCCAGGAGCCCGCAAACCCAGAAACCACCCAAGGGTTGAAAGGGTTATTTTTATACATGATTCTGTTATGTGTTAAAAGTGCGTTGCCTCCTGGGTGTGGAAAAAACTTCAGGCTCAGGATTATTTTCCACTATCAGGTCTGTGAATACAGTAGTTTGTGCTTTTTGTTTTAGGGGCCAAAGGAGGAAAAGGCCTGATGTTTGCCCTTCAGGAGAGTCCTGGCAGATATCCTTTCATGGGGTTTCATTTTCCCTGCCATCTGTTTCATACTGAGTAAACTGATGATAAGGCTGTATAAAACCTTCTGACTTCCTACATTCAGCTACTTTCATCTTTTAGAAAGCTGCTGGTTGCTGCTTTTATGACTCAGAATCTGACATAATGTTAAATCATGACCAGCTTCAATAAGTAAATCAGTTACAGAATTTATAGTGTGAGTAATACTTGTTCTTTTTTCTGAACGTTGTGTTGTACTACACCATGTACCAAAGAAAAAGAAACTCCTCAGTGGAATCATTTGAACCTCCTGTGATGTTTTCTTTGACCCACTCGTTTACTGCAGTGGAGTTGGCTATATGCTTCTTCTCAGTCTGGTCTATCTTGGGCCTCTCGGGCTTCCATACCTACCTTGTTGCTTCCAATCTGACCACCAATGAAGACGTAAGTACACTAAACATCAGAGTATGTGCTGCTGCTCAATGTGATGGGATGAAAGTTGGACAAGTGCAAATGCAATTATAACAAAAATTAACAACAAATGTAAGACTGTGGTTGCTATGCAGTCAGGCATTTGATTTCAGTGCTGTACATGTTTGGATAAATAGGAAAAGATCTTTGCATTTCCATATCCCTTTGGTCTAAATTGTGACCATACA
Organism: Poecilia latipinna; assembly: GCF_001443285.1. NCBI lineage: Eukaryota > Metazoa > Chordata > Actinopteri > Cyprinodontiformes > Poeciliidae > Poecilia > Poecilia latipinna. Next base: position 217,086 of record NW_015113209.1, read on the forward strand.
TACTTTCTTTACTCCTCTGTTTGTTATTTCCTGAATTTCCTTCATTCTTTGTTTCGTTCATCCCTCTCTTATGGCCCACCTGTCTTTCCTTCCTTTCCCCTGTCCTTTCTTCTTGTTTTCTGCACTACATCCAATCCTTTCTTCCTCTCTTTTTTTATTCTCCCATCATTCACTAACATTGCCTGCTATTGTTTGTTTTCTTTCCATTTGTCTTTAATATTTCATTTTATTTTAAAGGCTCCAGTCGCCTTTATATGTTAGTGAATTGACAGAAAAGTGGGTAACGAGAGAGGGGGTGAATGCCGAGACTCGGACCTGTGACGTCCGCATCGAGGAATAAGGCCTCCACATGTGGGTTGTGTTTAACCCCTGCTCCACCACAGCACTCTTCTTTTATTGTTCTCCACCTTCCTGTCTGTCAGTCATTGACTTTTGCAGTTTTCCAAGTTCTAGACATAAAATCCTAGGGAACAGGACTTCCACAGCCTGTGATCTCTACACCGGGTGGATATATTTTTGGTAGCAGAGATGCCAAAAGCTCATATACACATATGTGGGATGTGAAAGTGTGGGTGTAGTTGTTACATAATGGAAACCATTATAATATCTGCTTAAAAAAACTGACTAGTGTGCAACCATGTATTTTTATTTATTAATTTATTTTTTCAGATCAAAGGCTCCTGGTCGGGGAAGAGTGGAGAAGCTGTAACCAACCCATACAGTCATAAAAACATTTTTATTAACTGTTGTTCAGTTCTCTGTGTGCCCATGCCACCCAGGTCAGTCTCTAAAGCTTCAAAGATTGTTGAACAGACATTATTTGTATTAAATCCTCATCAGGATGCAGGATTTGTTAAAGTAGTATTTTTCGAAGAGGTTAAAAAAAACCCTCTCTAATTCTTAGTTTTATAGTTTCCATTTGGTCGTTTAGTGGTTTGCTGTTTGAAGCTTGAGCTGTCAGCCAGCAAATTAAATGTATTTCTATAGACAACACAGTGTGGCCAAGCAATCCCCACTTGGTGCAGCATCCTGCTGATCATCTGCATAACATAATGTGAGGTTAGATTAGGTTATTATTAGATCAGTGCTGTGACATTAGCTCAATCTTTAATTATTTGGTGTTTAATTCTTCAATTTTCACATTACATCATTACATTTGGCAGATAGAAATAGTTTTGATGAACCTTACTGTCCTAAAAAAGGGGAAGGTTTAGTCTGATTTAATGTCAGACAAAGAGGATAAAAAAGTTTCATACAGTGTACGTAAACATTTGGTTTCCTCTGTCAATCTTCCAGTTTGAAACGTTTTTTTGTTCTGTATACATCTTCATTAGAGCGTATTCCTTACTAAGAATACCCACTATACAAGAGGTTTGCTCTAAATGCAATTAACCCTATTAACCCTAATTAGTTTCTTTTTTCTTTCTGGCTTTAAAGCTTGATCGACAGACGAGGCTTCCTGCCCGCGGATGAGCCGGCCCAGACGAGCGGCGTGGACTTGGAGCTGCCCAATCCAAGCACTAAAAGCGATATAAACGTGGTAGGAGGATCATCCCATCTGGTCCTTGACTTGCAGAAATCTTCCGCTGATTTTTCCCTGTTCCTGAATCAAACTAAACCTGCAGCCCTGCCTGCGTGAATCCTTGCTGCCTGCTGTAGTCCCAGAGCGGTCTGTCTGCCTGTCTGTCTCCCAGTGTCCTGTGGAGGTTCCTCCCCTCTGTGCTGTATTCAAACTGCTGTCACTAGTCAACATTCATCGTGATTTCAAGCTTGATGTCTCTCTCAGCGACAACTACTTGAATTTCAGCCAGACTTACGTCATAGAAAGGCACTGTTTGTTTGCCATTTAGTAAAAGCACAGACGTTGCTGTACTTCATTGTTCCTGATGGTTGTATAAAGTCTTTCTGTAGCTGGGTTTCCATTACAAATGGTTGTAAAACTTTGTCAGTATACCGCTAATGTAGAAAAAAACACAATTCTGCAATGCCGTGTTTCCATTTCTGAAGAAACGTAATTAAAATCATATGTGAATAAGTTTGTTCACGCAACGTCACTGAAAACATGCTGTGACATCATCCTCCAACGACTTCCTGTCACCTTCTTCTTCGTGGTTTGCGCCAGCGGCAACATCCGGCTGCTCATCATGTTACTCGTGTGATGCAAAAAAAGTATTTCCACTGGAGTTTTGCGAAATAAACCAAATTCCATACAGTCAAAAAACCTCATCTCGTACTCGCGCCAGAACATTTTCTTTTTTTTTATTTATTTTTTAAGAAATGGGTGTGTTTCCAGTAAGCAGATTCATTTTCGAAATGTCAAATTGTGCAATTACATTTTCAATGGAAACGCTGCTATTGTGTATTTTAATTGTTTGGAGTATTTTCAGAAAGTTCAGGCATAGTAAAAAGGGAAAACTTTAGCTTCCTTTGTTGTTTTCTTGTTCTCCCAAATCAGAGGTGGATACAAAAGGATTCTGGAGGCTTGCTAAGAACTTTTGTTTACAGTAGTTTCTGCACCTCGGGTGCAGTTTCAGTCTACTTTGATATCAAATAGCTGCTTTTTGGCAAGGTGGGCTTTTGTTTACGCTAGAGGAACACCTTTCAAGCCATTTGTATCGTTTTTTTTCCCGTTGTGTTTGAATGAATGTACTGTGTCTTGCAGTACAATGCCTGAGGCATTTTCACATTTCTTTGTGCTACAATACAACCACAAATTATGTATTTTATTCAGAGTTTATGTGATAAACCAACACCACAGAAAACATGTACATTGGAAGGAAAAAATACTCGGTTTTCAACTTTTTTACAAATATAAATCCAGAAAGCTCACCTTCTTATTTTGACTTTCTTAACTAAAATCTAGCACAATTATTCAACATTCCTCCTTATTCCCTTCCTCCTTATTAGACTATGCAGTAGAGGTGTGTGATGCAGCATATTTTCGTATCGATCCGATATCAAGTGAATACAGTGTCATCGATATCAATACCGATAACTTTTATTTAAGCTTGATATGTCATCAAACTTCTGACTATTAGATGTTTTTGTGTTGTTTTTTTTAATTATGCTTTTTAAAACCTATGATAGAATTTAAGTAATGTTCATAAGTGTCTACAAAATACTTTAATGACATATTTACATGATACAGAAAATGTAAATAAAGTTAACTTGATAAACTTCTTTCGACTACATGTCACAAATTAACCAATTTTTAAGCTGAAGCTCCATTCTCCATTCTCTTTTTTTTCTTTTTTAGTGTAGAAACGACAGAAATGAAACACATTTGTGTGTTTTCTAAATAAAGTGCAGAAATGAGAGCAAATCACAGCAAAACATTTTTGAAGTAGAGTTGAGAAACTGCAATACAAAAGCAAAATAAAATTCAAGAGGGAGTCCTAAATTAAAGTATTGACCTTACCGTCGATCTGATGCCGATACTGATACTGATATTTTACATCACAACTTTTGTACCAGGTTTAGGCCCCATTTTGCTTGTACTCCACCTTTATAAGTGGGACCCCAGACCTGTCGCATTCCTTCTGTGCTCCCCTCCCCGTTCCGTTGGTCCTTCCTCACCGTTCAGACTAAACATTTCCACCTTGCAGCTGATCTTTGGTCCACACCCGGTTTGTGTGTCTTCAGTTGCACCCCAACTCACTGTTGTGTCTGTGGTGTGTCTCTGTGCCTGTACCCCATTTCCATTGTCAGGAGGAGACGTGTCTGGACTTTGCAGTGTCCTGCGCTGGCTAATAAGCTGCTTTTAGAGCAGAAATGACGAGACTTGAGCATGGTAAGCATGTTCAGACAGAGGGAGGGGAAGCATGTTGATCCAGTACCTGTTGCTGTCTCTGTTTCCCCAGCTGCCCTGCATGCTTATCTACCAGCACTGCCATGATACATGAATAGGAGTGTGACCCTTCAGCATTTTATAGGTTGCACTGTAAAAGTATTTGCCGCCTTCACAGATTTCTTCTGTTTTGCTTTTTTGCTACATTGACAAAATCTTAATTACCAGACAACATTGGACAAATGAAGCCAAAATTGAGCTTTTTGGCCTAAACAAAACCTAAATTTTGTCTCAAAGTTTATGCTTTCCATCCATCCGTCCGTCCGCCCACCCACTTATACTATATGAGGTCAGGTTGTGGCTGTAGCAGCCTAAGCAGAGAGACCCAGGCTTCCCTCTCTCCAGCCACTTGGTCCAGCTCCTTCATGCCAGCCGAGAATCATAGACTCTCCAGTGTGTCCTTGATTTTCCTTTGGGTCTCCTCCAGGTGGGATGAGCCAATCTGAAGGAGACCCAGGTCGGCTCTTGGACTCCTTCTATAGGGAGGGAGTCCAAGAGGTGTCCTAACCAGATACCCGGACCTCCTCAACTAGCTTGTCTCGATGTAGAGAAGCAGCGGCTGGACTCTGTGTCCCTCCAGGATGTTCAAGCTTCTCACCCGATATTAAGCTGGTGACCATAGATGAGAGCAGGCAGTCAACCATTGATTTTCCTTTGGACTCTACTCTCTCTTCACCACGACAGACCAGTATAACACCCATATCACTGCAGAGGCAGTGGCAATCTACCTTTTGACCTACTACTCCATTTTTTCCTTCATTCGTGAACAAAAACACAAGCTACTTAAACTCCTTCACTTGAGGCAGGACGTTTTCCCTGACCTGCTGAATGCAATCTACCCTTTTCCGGCTCAAGACCATGTCCTCGGATTTGGAGGCACTGATCCTCATCAGTTCACATTCAGCTGTGAACCGTTCCAGTGAAAGCTGTAGGTCATGACCTGATGAAGCCAACAGAACCACATCAGCAAAAAGCAGAAACACGATCCTAAGACCACCGAAATGGATCCCCTCAGCACCTAGAAATTCTGTCTGTAAAAGCTATGAAGAGAATCAGTGACAAAGGGCAGCTTTAGTCCAACTCTCACCAGAAACAGACCAGACTTGCAGTGCGGACCAAGTTCTGACACTGGTCCTACAGAGACCTAACTGCCCGTATTAAAATTAGGCCTCTGTTTACTAAAACTAAGCTAATTTATTGCCATGTTGTTTGTCCTTTAAGTTTTGCTGGGTTTTGCCTTCATTCTTATCTTTTGTTTCCATCCCCCTCCACAGTGTGTACAGGGACCTAAAGGTTTGCTGGAGTCAGCGGCTCTCACTCCTCTTCTGGCCACCTCGTGTCCTCAGGGGAAACCTCAGACAGCCCTTCCTTGCCCAGAAAACACCTCGGCTCTGAACTCCGACCCCTCCCTGGAGCTCTCCCAGAGATGCGGTGGCACCCACCACAACTCCAAGACCTATGGGAGCACTTCTCCTCCGCTCCCCACCAAAGGTCGCTTGCAAAAGCACAAACGAGCCTCTTCACATACTCCCAGGTCCACCTTTGACGACCACGTTTCCCCTTCCTCCCATGACGGGAACCATCGCTCCACCGACAGGGGCCACCGAGGAGCCAAGTTTGCCACACTGCAGTGACTGACTCCGGTTATATATGGGTTCAGAAAGCACATTATACATTTAATGTTTAAGATGTCACAAGAGCAGAAATGGAGGCATGTTTGGGGTCTTAATGGTTCTTAGGTTAACATGACCTACAAGTCAGCTGCATATCTAGTAGAAGGGTGGTTCTATGTGTGGCTATGTTCAAGGTATTGCTTAGAGGAGTGACTGAACCTGTTTGACCTTTGCCCCTTCTGGGACCAACAAACGTGGATTTATTCTAAATGACGATGCAACAACAGTTATCTACTGCCAGTAAGAAATGAACTGCTTATGACCTTTTAACTGAACCTCACTTCAAAATGCCCCACCGTTATGGCAAGCCGTTTTAACATAAGATCTGTGTGATTCCAGATATCTGAAATTTGTTTTATGAGCAGACATATCGCTTTTTTTCCTTTTTTTTTTTAAGATGAAATACCTATTTGAGACATCTCTAATTACATCCTGACTAATGTATATGACAGGAGATTTACCATTAATTTGTAAAGGAGCTTTAATTCAAGATAATTAATATTTATCTTTTTAATTGATTGGCATCTGAAACATATATTTCATATATGAGCAATTAAATTATTACTAGTCCAAAAATAAATTTAAGCTGTCTCACTTTTTGTTCTGATCAGTCAAATCTGTAATTAAAGATATCTTGAATGACAACATAATTATAGATATCTTAAATGTAGTTTTAGTTATGTAGATTTGACTTGTGCAATTTATTTTGAAAGCAAATAAGACAAAAATACATTCTAAATATCTAGAACTATAATTTTGACTAATTTAAATTCCTTTTAAGATATTTCCAAATGAATCAGAGATGTCATTAATTGGACAGCTTTTCTAATTCAGATATCTTGAATTAGTATTTTTCCTAGTCAAAATGACAGATTTACGTTGCATTTTGACGTTTCGATAATATAACGAAAATTAATAAAAGAAAAGTTGACAGAAGCACGTTTTTCTGTTCAAAACCATTTTTAAGTGCATTGTGTTACTTGGAGGAGAAAATAGAAAATTCTTTGCAGATTTCTGAAGCAGTCTTCAAGTTTACAATTTTTTTTTGCATTTTCCACATATCCCATAAATATTTTTGAACTAAACTGAATACAGCTGAAACCTTTCTACGTTATGGCATTTTCGGACAATTTTGTGCAAGACACCCAAAATTCTGCAGGCACCTTTTTGGACAGCTCAATGGCACCACAAGAGGGATTTCTAAATTAATTCAAAATGAATTCAGAAATCTAAAAATGTAATTCTGACTCGTCATAATTACTTTACAGCTTCCTTATGGATGTGTGACCTTTCAAATGATGAATCCGGTGAAGACATTTGAGATATTGTGGAAGGTATTTTGACTTGACAAACCAAAATTAAAGATATCTTGAAATATTATTCTTATTAGGCAGATGCCTTAAATTGGGGCTAATTAAATGTAGTTGTGTGTTGTCAAAAGGCATTTTCAGACATCTGGGGTGTAATTATTGAGTCAGACAAACTTGATTTTATGCTGTAGAACCAAACCTTCCATAGAGTGTCATTTTCTTTGGGTTCCAACTTAAATGGTAAGTGATGACAGCTGAATTGGAAATAAGCTTGGAATTGATCTACTAACCTCTGCCCTGATTTTTTTCCTTCGTTTTCAGGTTTTATGTTGACCACCATTAAATCCCTCGTATCTATGATAAACATCCAACTGGGTTCCGCGAATCAGAATAATTTCAATCATAGTCCATTTTGATGCTACCTGGCTGTTTTGTTGAAAATTGTGAATATAGCACAATGTGAGTTTTTTGTGGATTTTCCCTTTAAGCTTGCTGGGTTAGATGTGTCTTATCAGCTGTACTGGTGTGTATCCCTTTAGTGCTACACAAGTGACAGAGAATGCAACTGCATGGTCATAACTAAACATGTATTTTATTGTATAAGATTGTCTTTATTTACAGCTCTAAAAACATGAAAGCACCTTTTAAGTTGAGCCAAAGCAACTCAGACCCATCAATTTGTCATCATCCCCTCTTTTACAAATACCTGCTTGCACTTTCAACTCTGGTTTATCAACAACAAAACCTGTTCCTGCCCCTTTTATCTCTTAAATAATTTGATTTTGTGTTTTTTAACAGATCTGTTTTACGTTTTCCTGGAGAGATTGGTTCTCAGGTTGCAAAATTGTAGTTTACCTCTCTTGAAAAGCAAGTTTTATGTATTACTGTACGATGGCAATAGCTGCACAAAAATACAGTGACCCCATTGGTCATGTTAGCACAATAAGCTGTTGAGACACATGCATGAACTTCTCTCTTCGTCTGTGTCGAAACCCCATCAGCACCTTCAGTGTGAATGAAAGCAATGCATTCAGAAGTAGAAATGTAATGTTTCCTTTTTGTATGAACTGTGGGCTTATTTAAGCCAATGTTCCTCTTCCAATAAAAGCAAGGAAAGCAAACATCAGATCAATGAATCTGCCTTTTATGTTCGCATAATACTAAATTTTTACCACCAGATGGCAGCAGTAAGCCAATCCTGATCAGGCATGGTACTTTTAAAATGTTAAGTATTTAAACCTCTGGTCATCCAGATGTTTGAACCTTTCTGTTTGATTTTTAAAATAAAATAGATTATTGTTTGGTTGACACAAGCTAACATCATTTTACTCTCCTGTTTCGGGAACCCGTACAATGAGTCTCAACAAAACATTGTCCAAAGTTGCAAGAGCACCTGTCACTGTTCTCTTTTAGGAAATAAAGTAGCCCTTTTTTTACAGTGTGTAAAGTAAGATCCATTTCTGGTTATAAAAGCCTATATTACTGGTGCCTCAAATTTTTGTAATTTTGCCTGACAATACTCTCCACACCGCCCCCGTACATCCCAAACACACACACATGATGTGCCTCTTTCAGTGTGAACGCGCTGCACGCATAGCAGGCAGTTTGACACAGAAGCGTGCTGCGTCCACCTCTTCTCTCCTGTCCTCCTCTGTCGGATAGAGCCCTGCCCTGGTGATGGGTAGCTAACCATCTAGGTAACAAACAAAACTCAGAAGCAATAGTCAAAACTTTACTGGCCTCAATTCTGTGTAAGCTGAGCAACTAATCAGCGACATACCATTCCTGACTACGCCTTCCATGGCTGCCACCAGCTGCCAGGACAATGTTTAAAATGTAGCTTTTAGATTAAATCAGTAGAAAAATACTTAGCCGCCCGCCTCTGACCTATTAAGCCCTGGCTACGCCTCTAGATCATGGTTCCTCAGCTTCCAGTAACAGCTGCAGTTCAGCTGTCAGCCCCAGAAACAGTAGAAGCTCCTCCCCAGCTAAGTGAGTGCAATCTGGAACACTATTTTCTATGGGGACACGACAGATGTTTTTTTCTTTTTTAATACTGGCCAATGACGTCCTAAAGGACAACATCCACTCCATGACCCATCCTTACTACTACCATCAGAATGACCTGCTCTAACTCCTCCACTCCTTGACCCAATGTCCTCCTCTGTCTTAAGTCTGCGCCACGTTGGCATCAAGGCACTTCGGCCCCTGTTTCTTCTCCTTCAGCTGCAGCAGCAGGATTTCAGCCGCCCAAAGTGACTGCTCATCTGCCCAATGCAGATGGCAGTAGAACCAGCAGCCTCTCAACTGGCAGCAGCTCAGCAGTCTTTGCAGAGCTCCACCAGGGGCCCTAAACTGCAGAACGTCCTGGTGGACCTTAGCCTCTTTAGAACCTATATGGGTTCCGGCATGTAAAGCTTTCTTGTAGTCTCCGGTCTCTGGGGCCCCTCCAAGGCTTTCCTCATCTCCAGGGCTCCTTCGCAGGGTTTCCTCACCCGGCTCACTGGTGACTTTTCTCCTCTGTGTTTTTTCTCATCCTCAGGGCTTCTCTGGCACACTGAGTCTAAACGGGAAATATGTCTAAATGCCTCATTTTTCTCTGAGTTGACCTGAGGTAGTAGGTTAACTGTGTCGATGCCCTCGTTCATTGGTGGAGGTGGGGGTGTGGAGGGCTCAGTTTACAACATTCAACACTGAATTGTGACAAAAAAGGTTTTGGGTGTCCTTCGATCCATCCTGCAATACCTTAACACCTACGAGGAAACGAAAAGTTAGCAGAGCAAAACTTGTCTCTAGCAAAACCTTTCACGGTGACTGCACGATGAATCTGAATCTTGCGATCACTTGTAAATGAGCAAGAGTGTAAATGTTGTGTATTGTATTCCTGTACGAATGCTCCGGGCCAATACCGTCCTGGAATAGCCTTACACAGCTATTCTGCTTTGTCATCTGAAGAACATTTTCTTTTGTAATGTGGTGTAACATTCTCACATTACAGTAAGTGATGGTGAAGGTATTATTGGGTGTTGAAGAACATTGAAACTGGAGATGCTCGTCCTTTTCCTTCACTTCGGGTCACTGGTGACTTTTTTTTATCCCATAACAAAGAATTCTCTAGATTGTTTCTCAGATGATCTTTGGTATTAATAACCATAACTTTTCTACACTGTAACAGGTTTTGAGTTGCTGTGAGGATTGTTCTCGGGTTAAATGGTGCGCGTACAGGTAGCTTCATTCATGTATTTATTATTTCATACTGGTTAGCATAGTCACAAGGTCTTAGAAGTGAATATGTGTCATTAATGCCTTGGCAATATTATGCATTTTCATACTGGACTGTGATGTTACTGTAGATTTTATGGACTATTTAATGTTTTTGGTGTTGCTGTGTGAGGACTAAACAACATGTTCTTGTGCACTCTAACCTAGCTGAACTCTGATTTCTTTCTAATTTCCTCCTAAATAAATCTGGTTTCTTTACATTCACAGTTCTTTGAACTTTGGCATCATTGCACCATTTTATTGGTACTATTCTTGTTCTATGTTTTTATTGTTTTATTTATTTATTTATTTTTGTGCAGTTTAGTTTAGTTTCATATTTCTTTCATCTTTTACTTTGTAGTTCAATTGGGTGTTACTTAGCTTAGTGAGTTTGTTCATTAAAGTAAACCGTAAGGCTTAATTGTTAAACACTGGAGAGAAGTTGTGTTTATTCCACACATATATAACCTATAGAATTTCTAGGCGCAGCCGAGGTGTTGAGGGGATCCGTTTTGGTGGCCTTAGGATCGCATCTCTGCATTTTGAGGATGATGTGGTCCTGTTGGCTTCATTGGAACGTGATCTGCAGCTCTCACTGGAGCGGTTCGCGGCCAAGTGTGAAGCGGCTGGGATGAGGATCAGTGCCTCCAAATCTGAGGCCATGGTCTTGAGCCGGAAAAAGGTAGAGTGCCTTCTCCGGGTCAGGGGGGTCGTCCTGCCTCAAGTGGAGGAGTTTAAGTATCTGGGGATCTTGTTCACGAATGAGGGAACAAGGGAGCGGGAGACCGACAGGCGGATTGGGGCAGCGTCTGCTGTGAAGCGGGCGTTGTACGGGTCCGTCGTGGTGAAGAGAGAGCTGAGTCAAAAAGCGAAGCTCTCGATTTACCGGTCAATCTACATTCCCACCTTCATAAATGATCATGAGCTTTGGGTCATGACCGAAAGTACGAGGTCACGGATACAAGGGGCCGAAATGGGTTTCCTCCGCAGGGTTGCTGGGCTCTCCCTTAGAGATGGGGTGAGAAGGTCGGTCATCCGGGAGGGACTCAGAGTAGAGCCGCTGCTCCTTCACGTCGAGAGGAGCCAGTTGAGGTGGCTCGGGCATCTGGTCAGGATGCTTCCTGGACGTCTCCCTGGTGAGGTGTTCTGGGCACGTCCCACCGGGAGGAGGCCCCGGGGAAGACTCAGGACACGCTGGAGGGACTATGTCTCTCTGCTGGCCTGGGAACGCCTTGGAGTTCCCCCGGAGGAGCTAGAACAAGTGGCTGGGGAGAGGGAAGTCTGGGCCTCCCTTCTGAAGCTGCTGCCCCCACGACCCGAACCCGGATAAGCGGCAGAAAATGGATGGATGGATGTTTTATTTATTTATTTATTTATTTATTTATTTATTTATTTATTTATTTATTTATTTATTTATTTATTTTTGTGCAGTTTAGTTTTAGCTTCATATTTCTTTCATCTTTTACTTTGTAGTTCAATTAGGTGTTACTTAGCTTAGTGAGTTTGTTCATTAAAGTAAACCGTCTGAATTGTTGAACACTGGAGAGAAGTTGTGTTTATTCCACACATATATAATGTCTTGGAATTATATCTTCATTTGTTGTAATTTTAACACCTAAGCCTTATCAGGTATGTATTTATAAACAATAACTGAGACTCAACTTTTTGGATATTTTTCTGATAATGAGTCGGTGCTCCGACTAGGTCAGACGGGTTTTACTCCTGTGGGTCAGCAGGGAACATGTTCTGCTGAGCAGTGTTAGAATCATGGCAGCAAACCGACCAGAACCAGCTAAAGGGAAAAAAATAAAACAAAACAAAAACTGCTGTTTTTTTTCTAAACAAACCAAATAAGTTGCATAATGCTGTTGGATGTGTCTCATGTTAGCTAAACAATGGTTAGTTAAGCTAGTTAAGCTTGTGTTCAGAGATGTGTAGTATCTAGTTACATTTGCTTGATTAGATTTACTTGAGTAACTTTTTGGAAAAAAATTTACTTCCATGTGTAGTTTTACTTTTGCCTGAGTAACATTATTATGAAGCATTGCTACTTTTACTTGAGTAAAATTTCTGGATACTTTATTCAATACAATGAAGAAAAAATAAACATATTTTAACCAAAAACCAAATGAGACACAGACACACATCTAAGGTTTACGTCTGAGTGAGACTTCTTATTTCTAATAGTTAGAAACAAATGACAGTTTGACCGTTTGAAGATCAATAAGACACAGTAGACATTATTTATTGCCAATGGATGCATGCTACTGTGTTCTACTGTACATATTACCTATTGTCAGTATGGAACAATGTATTTATGTCAAATGTAAATCTGAAAACCTGATGTGAAAAAGTGTTTCCTATGTGTTGTTTTGTGTTTATTGTTAGTATTTTATTATTATTTCAGTCTTTAAAGTGTCAGAATTTTGTCTGCTTAAAAATATTAAATCAGGTTTGATGATCTCAGTACTTGAGTTTTTTATTTTGTTATTTGGAAAGTTACTTTTTGCCTTTAGGTAAGTAAAATAGGTTGAAGTAGTGCTATTTCAAGCTCATAAATATTTTTGTGTGTATATCTAGTAAAGGCAGCGTACTGTTTCCCTTGCAGACAGTTTACTTCTCACCCATTATTATCTGATTTTGCATTGAAATAAATCCTTTCCAGATTGGAAACATTGGTCTCTTAGATTTCTGCAACATTTGAGCTAAAGTTTATGGTAGTCTGAGCCGAATTATTGAGCTTTTTCTGGTGACTCATGCACACTTTCATGTCTGCATAAACAGACATTGAGGTTTATATTGCATTAATGGACAACATAGTTATTTCATTTGAAAGGTTACATAAATAAACAAGCCCATTTATCCCATTTATTTTGGAGGTATACAGGACTGACTGACTTCTAAACTGATGGGATCCAAGTTTCATTGATCACAATAAAAACATAATAAGTGAATAAAACACAACACACATAGTTATATCTAACCAAAAATTAAGACTTACACTAAATCAAAACATAAACTGATACGCAAAAAGAACTGAATAAAGAGAAAAAAACCTTAGGAATGAACAAAGTAAAGGAAATAAAGAAATAAACTAAAGTAATCCAAATAAAACACCAAATTAGAACAGAAATATAAAAAAAAAAACAATGAATCACAGCAGTTTATTACAGTTTGGGTTCATGTTTGCTGTGTGCCTCTCTGGTACCCTGTGAGTTAAAAACTCCCACCCCCCACATAAAAAAAAACTACATTTCTATGTTTTATGAAACTATGCACTGTAACTTGGAGAACCTGGCTTTACTTCACAGGCAAAAAAAAAAAAAAAAAAAAAAAACCTCCACACACTCCAGAAACTACCGTCTCGTGCAGATCTTAATGAAAAAGGAGTTACAGCCCGAGGTTTTCACACACTGCTTTAAAAACAGAGCATGGACCCGGGTTGACAGAATGGCACAGATTGATGAGTCTCAGATGAGCATCGACTGTCACTGCAGCTTCCCCTTTAACCGGCCGAGTCCAGAGAAAAGCACAAACACACAGACTAAAAATGGAAAGCAAAGAAAAGAAATGGAAGTTTTTTTTGTTCTTTTTTCCTTCCTGCCAAACCTATAATAAACACACAAACATTATCAAGCAAACAAAAGCTGTTTGACAGGTAAGTACACTGTTCCCACTGAAGAAAAAAAATCCATGCAGGTTAACTTTGACTGGGATCTTGGCAAAAAACAACCCCCATGAACCAGAAAATGAGAAGCCTAAAATAAGGCAAAGGACTGCAATTGTGTCAATGAGCCGTGTTTTGCGAGTAAAAATAATTCAGTGGGAAAACGTAATCAAAGGGCGCACCGCTCCCTTTTTAAAAGCTGAAATAAGGCTGCTTTTTGAGAGCAGCTCTTTGGATTTTCCTCTGTGTTTTGGAGCGCTGTTACCAAAGAGTGGCTCTAGGGAAACAGCTAACCTACTGTAAGAGTTTTTAAGCTGTGCAGAGGAAGGGAGAAAGAATTAAAATAAAAAGAGAGAAACCCCCTTCTCTCCTGTCCCAGAAAATTGCAATAAAACCCTTTATCTATCTATCTATCTATCTATCTATCTATCTATCTATCTATCTATCTATCTATCTATCTATCTATCTATCTATCTATAGATAGATAGATCTATCTATAGATAGATCTATAGATCTATCTATAGATAGATAGATAGATAGATCTATAGATCTATCTATAGATAGATCTATCTATCTATAGATAGATAGATAGATAGATAGATAGATAGATAGATAGATAGATAGATAGATAGATAGATAGATAGATAGATTAATAAAAGCTTTGAGTTCCAGTTTACTATAGCAGGATGGAGCGAACAGGAAGCGTGTTGCAGTGGAGACGGTGGATGGCCAGGTACTCTGGCCTTTAATTCATTCAAGTGGAGTTTTAATCCTGTCCAAATGTACCGTTTCACAAAAACCAAAGCCTCTCCCTAACCTTACCCAACAACTGGTTTAGTTAAACATGGCCATAGCCTTGCCCTGGCTGTAAAAACACTACTTTCAGTTACCCAATTTAACTGAAGTGTTAGTCACATGAACCAGCAAATACTGTTTCTACTTAATGTGGTAGTTTAGGTTTGTCATCGTGGGGTTTGTGCTGAGAGGTTATTTGTGGTTGGTGTGTTTATCTGTGGGATCCAGCCATCTGCGTTGTGCTTCCTGCGTACGTTTTGCTGAAAGCGAGATAAGGTGAGTGGGAATTCTATCTTAAAAACCTCTAAACCACAATTAAATTTCCTTTACATTGTTTACTAGACTTAAGTTTTCTTCATGCTGCAGGAAGATAACTGCAGGCCTTAATGCTCAGGTCATTCACATTTCCAAATGTACAGTATGCGACTTGTATGTGATCTTTCGTGTGAACTGCAAGTTTCCCGCATGCACAGTAGAGACTGTGCTCGGTGTTTTCAGAAAGAAGAAGAATTGCAGAAGTAATCATAGAGCATATCTTACAATTTTTTTTTAAAACTTAATCCTCATAGTCTGCCATGGTGGTTGTTTTTCTTCCCGTTTGCTCGTATCAGGGGGCAGAATAGTGTTGCTTGTCAAGTATCATTGACGTTCAGGTCAGATTGACCTCTTAGTTGACCAGTTGACAACTAAGCGGTCGATTGGTCACTGGGTTGACCAATTGACCAGCTCCACTGGTCAACCTACTTTGAGAGGGAGATGAAAGTAGAGGAGCAGAAAGAGCGCACAACATAATCTGGTGTTATACATGGCTGATAAAGTTAATTATATCAACTGTGAACACTGCAAATACTCATGCATTTTAAAGGGTAACACCAGTGGCGCAACTGCACATTATTCAGGTGGATGCGAAAACATAAATCGGCGCCCCCCCTCCCCCCCCATGGAAGGAACTTCAGGGTGAAAGTCCGACGCACAACATCCCCCCCCCTCCCCCCCCGAGGCGATGCTGCGTGGAGTGTAAAACCCGCCACATGTACCTCATTATGTGCGAGAGGTGAAGGAGCGTGAGGCGCGCTGAACTGTATGGGAAAACATAATCGGCCCCCTCCAGACGGGGTTTTGGCGCCCCCTCTGGTGCTGCGCCCCTATGCGTTGCATACGCTGCATACCCACTTTTTGCGCCTCTGGGTAACACAATGCAGCTTTGTGCATTACACCTTTAAATAACGGTGTGGGAAATGCCGCTGACTAATGCTAAGTTCTAAGTGCTATTAGCAGCTATGGAGGAAGATGGTGAGGGACAGAAAGACACATGCCAAGTTTTGTTTTGAGATAAAGGAAATGTTGCCGTCCGTGCTAACGTAAGAGCGGAGGTGGGAAACAATCTAACGTTAAGTGGGGCGGTGCACCATGATACGGATATTTACGGTTAAATACTAATACTGAAACTGGATCGCTTTCTACTAGCATTTCCTCTTTTATGTTTACTCGCTTAAGAAGAATTAGTAGAATAATCGATCGATTACTTGATTACAACAGCCTCAAAGTAAGCCTCTCGTTTTTTCTAATATGAGTATTCTGATGTTTTTGGGTAAAATCTAAAATAAGGATAGTCTATCTTGAGATAAACTAGCCTTCCTCTTTGTTTGTTTTTTCCTGAAACTTTTAGCAAGTATTATTATCAGTTAATTTTTGTAGTGTCGTGTAGCTTAAAGAAAAACATGCACATCTGTCTGAGTAGTGCTGACCTGCTGGTTGCGCTACATGGGTGAGTTTGCTGTGGAGCTTAAAGCTAAAGCAGATGACATCAGGTCAGTGAAAAGAAAGGCCTCAGGATGGCATTTTTTCCTCTTCTCCCCATAGGAAAGTAATTGTTCCACAGCCTTTCCTGGCATTCGTTGTGCACTTGTGAAGCCAGTGTGGTGCCATGTCCCATATCATCTGCCCACAAGCTTTTTGAGAGCATAACCAGTCTGCAGGGGGTTTTAATAAAGGAGGACCACCCCTCAAGGCAACAGCGATTCTTACGCTTAACTGCTAAGCTGTGGAAAAGCTGCACAAAGCTGCATTGTGTTACCCTCGATTTCACAGGGAACAATTAGCAAGCAGTAACCTTAATGTTCTGATTAAGACATTTATCAGATTTACTGTATTTTAATGGCTGTTAAACTTCCTGCTAATGGCTCCATTCAAATAATCTGAAAGTTTACCAACACCAAGATCGTGGGTGAAAAAGTTCAAAGACATATACTTTGTCTATCCTCTGACATATATTGCTCCAGAGTAGGATCAAACAAATGGACTCTGATGAATTTATGTGGCTGTAAAAGAGGGTTTGGGGCTGAGCATCTGGGCCCAATCTTCACTGCTGCGTGTAATGAGGATCTCAGAGCTTTGTTCTTTTCTTGAGGAGAGAAAAGAGCCAGGTAGGGGGGCCTGCAGCTCAGGTAAACCTGTGCATGTGTCTCACAGCTAATGGAAAACATTAGTGGAGTGGCTGTGGAGAATTGGGGCTCTGCAGCTGAAACAGTGTTCCCATCGGTAGCCGTTAAGTTCACGAGGCTACAGATCACCGGGTCCGGGCCCAAAAGCTGGTGGGTTTTTACAAAAACATAAGCTTGGTGTGAAGTGTCAAAGTGAAACTCAAGCTACTCACCGCTCAGTGTGGTTTGTGTGCCACGGTGCCATTAGGTCGTTGAAATCTTCCGAGACTGCACAATGCACACAAACCATGCAACATGTGTTATTTCTTCCTGGAAATGAACTTAGCAAACAGTAGCTGTGTTATCATTAGCGCAAATTAAAATTCTGAAAATGAATTTGCTTAGTGGTGACAATTTCCAAAAACTATCGAAAAACTTGATATTATATGGCAGAAAAATGTCGATTGTAACCACTTAGAGTGAGCAGAGATTTGGTCCCAGCAGAGACAAGTTTTGAGCGCGAGGAGAAAAGTTTGAGAAAGCACAGTGACTATTTGAAAGAGAGCAGATGCTTTGAATACAAGCATTACAAGTTTTGAGAGGAAAGACATGAAATCCTGCTTTCAGACTGAAAATGTGTGTTCTCGAATTATGGCTGAAAACCTCCCCCGTATGAGGTATTTTTTTTTTTTCTTTGACCACATCAGAATAGACATGCTTTTATTTTCCCAGAATGCCTTGCACTGCAGTACGCTTCCTGCTTTTGGGGCGGTCTCTGGCCCGTTTGGCATTCATATAGGCATTCGAACTGTGCCAGAGTTCAGTTCAACCGAACCGGTTTGTAAACGGATTAGAGTTTTTCTTTGAGTTCATTTACCCATTCATATCTCTCCAAACGAATGGGACTCTCTAGACAAAACAGCTTTAGCCTACGAGTAATAGTCTAGTAGTCTGCTAAATTAAAGGAATCTCAACAAGGCTGCAACATAGCAGTCCTGCACAAACAATGGCTGAACATTAAAGCCAATGGGAGTTGAAGTAATAATGTAGAAATCCTGAAGCAAGTCATGTCTTATCCTTGGAAGATGGACCAGATTCTGTGCTTAGGTGGCTTAAAAAGTTTCAGGCAGGTGTGTCTGCCCTGTGGCTTAGATGAGCTTAAGCCAATTGAAGTCTGATCAAACCCTCAGATGATTTGATGAAACTGCTTTCTTCACACAGGTTGTGTTGCCACTACAACTGAAAAGAATCTCTACTGGCCTTGTGACAGCAACACGAAACCCTTCCAGCCCCCAACAAACAACACAATCCTAGCAGGTCTTTACCATTAAGTTTTTAAATGTCAAAGGTCAAGGGTTACTTGGCCTTTGCTGCTAAGCAATTTCTAAAGCACTTAGTAAGGTAGAAAAATTTGGCCTTCAGCAAATAACTAAGCCTTCTGTTGTTTGAAACTTACAAAAATTCTGATCGACTCAACTGCATCTTTAACAGCTTTTCCAAGAGTAGACAAGTCACAGTAAATGCCTCTGTGTTTGGATGTTTTTGTGTGATAACAGGTTTACCTCTGGTTACTTTTGCTGTCCAAAACAGCCCCTAAAACCTGCATTTACAGGATGTAAGTCTTTAGTTACTCTTTGTGTTGTATTTTTTTCCCCTAAAAAATATGGACAACCTGTGCAATATTCATTGCACAGGTTTGTGCAATGAATATTTAAGTGGGTTTAAAAGCAAAAGGTCAAAGGTTGTTTGAGTTTTGCTGTAAATGATCTAGATGCTGAAGTCTGTGGTTCTGAGAACCTTTGAGAGACTGGTGTTGAAGCATCTGAAGGACATCACAGGCCCCCGGCTTGATCCCCCAGCAGCTTCCTTACTGGGCAAACAGGTTGGTGGGTGACACATTCAACTTGTGACTTGTTGTACTTAGTTTTTGAAAGACCCTGGTGCGAGCAACAACTACTAACAACGGTAAGTGGACATGAACTGTTTGGGTTCTTCTGGTTTTTGGGGAGGATTCTGGGATGACACGGATCAGGAGAGGTAAGTGACTATCTTGGAAGTCGTACAATCAACAGGTGACAAAATGATGAAGTAGGGGAGCTTGCAGGTCATAGAATGTTTCCAGGTGGTGGTTGTGATCATTGGAAGGAGATGAGGTGGATGAAGGAGTGTTGAATGGCGGATGGGCAGGTGAGTATGAGACTCACTTTTTCTCACAAAGACAGTTTTTTTTTTTTGCCCCAATCTGTCTCTCTGATGAACACAACAAACCCCTTACAGCCAGAGCTACTCTACTGTGAAACCAAATAAGCATACTTGCACTACCACAACCTGCCTTTTTTATTTCCTTGCTGTACATATACATCTTGTTTCATTCATTCTTTATTTTGTTTTCTCTAAAGTTTATCTATGTATGCTTTGGGTGTTTTTACATCTGGTAATTCAGTACGCTAGTTCGATTGAAAACTAAAGTTGCAACATTTGTTCCATTTTCAGCTGGTGCAGTTTTCTTGCACGCTGCACTGTCAAACAAATCAAACCCTTTGAAGAACCTGTTCACCTCCTCGCCTGTGGTGGTGCTGCACCATAAACCACTGAAGGAAACAACACAAAAGGCTCTGAAAATACAGGTTTGTTTTGTTGTATTTACCCAGAAATCCCTGCGCTATAGTCCGCTTCCTGCTTTTGGAGCAGTCTCCAGTCCACTTTGCATTCACAAATTCATTTGAACCACTTCAGAGTTCATCTCAACTGAACCAAGATCTAGGTTTGAGGGCGGACAAGTGTTTGCTTTTTTTGGTCTGCATTAGAGTTTGAATATTCACTCACACCTCACCAAACAAACAAAGCTTTTTATACAAATGAACTCAATTTAAGTGGACCAAACGGCTGGTGAGAATGCACCTTTAATGTCTGTATGTGTTTATCTCTATGAACCGAAGACCAGTTCTTGTTTGTGTAAACAATCTGGGCTAGTGAAGTTGAATCTGATTCTTAACACACTTCCGTACAAAAATTGCCCTCCAGCAAATAACTCTGCATGTTTTTATTATCTTAAAGTCATAAAAATGACCAAGAAGGACTACTGGTAAATAACTCCGTCTTCAATAACTTATGCAAGAGTAGATGAGGTGAACTACATCCTTCTGCATGTTTCTTCAGGTAAATCCGGATCTCCAACATAGCCCCAAAACAGGCATTTACTGGAAGTCACTGTTTGTGTTGGACTTTCTCTCCTAGTTGGTTTGTGCAATGAAGATTTTATCAAGTTCAAATGTTAAAGGTAAAGGGTTACTCAACCCTTGATTAATAACTGTGGATCTTTCGTCTCTTTAAATACACAAAATCACCTTGGAGGATTAACTAAGCAGAACTTCACCTTTTTATACCAAAAACAAAGTCAGATACATTCAACATTATGATGAAAAATGTTTTATCTAAAATCTATCAATGTAGCATTTTCTTCCTGTGTTAGCATGGAGACTCTTGTTCTCCGAAACGGTCACAGGACAACCATGTTTGGTTAAAACTCTAAATTGACATTGAGTGATGGATGGATGGATGGATGGATGGATGGATGGATGGATGGATGGATGGATGGATGGATGGATGTGCTAAAATGTAACTTCTGTCTAAGGAAATGCTTGTTTCCTCAATACTACCAATGAGCATATTTTGATATATATTTGTGGCTTATTGCACTGATTGTTTTTCAGTTAGTCTTTAATACGTTGTTAGAAATGTAGAATAAAACATGTTGGTCAACTTTTAGGCTTAAAGGCACCTGCCAGCTCCTTGGTTCTTGTAGCGACATACATGCCAGCGACAAAACTGAATTTAACAGGTAAAGCGTTACAGAACATGAACTTTTTCATATTGTCTACAGAACTTTGTGGGTATCGGGTGATTTACGGAGTTAGCGATAGACTGATGCCAAGTAGGAAATGATTTATGAAAAAGGTTTTCATATTTCTCACAATAAATATCTAAAATGTATTGCACGCTTTTGTTTTTAGGAATGGTTAGTAGTCGATTCCCCATGATGATCATGTAAGTTTGAAGTGTGTGTCAAGCTGGCTGTTATGTTCCACTGATTTCATAATTTAATTTCACTGATGTTTTCTAATAAACTTCTATGATATTCACAAAACATCCAAATCTTTTTTGTTCTACTCTTGGAATTTGTATCAGTTTTGCCTAAATTCAAAGGTTTGTTATTGACTATTGAATACTAAATCATATGAGTAAAAGAAGACTTGATTTTGGGGTGTCATATTCAGAGGGTTGAATGTGGAGACAATACTTTTTGTTTCTGAAGGATTTTTTTTAGAAACCATGCATCACTTTCATTTAATTTGACCAATTATGCCACTTTGTGTTGGTCCATTCCTTAAAAAATATCTAACAAAATCCAGGAAAAGCTTGTGGTTGTGATGTGACAGTGTGATGAAATTCAAGGAGCATGACTTCTTCTGCAAGGCACTGTAAATAAATATCAGTACTGAAAGGCTGATAAAAACATTTTACAGAAATTAGTGATAAGAAAGTTGTATTTAGTGATTAAAATATTTTTTTTCTAATTGTCAAATGAAGTTGTAACGTTTCTGCTCATACTCTCACATTGTTCAATTTATAGCTGTTAGATGGTGTATAGATGAGACACATACTGTAAAAAACACAACATTTAATCAGGTTTTTTGTCAAACATTCCTTTTACAACCATTTTATGCCCTTAGGCCGGCTTAATAAAACTTCTTTAGAGGCACAAATGTTACGTGATATTTCAGAAAACGACTCATAATCTTTGATGAATATTTTGATGAATATTTACAGTATTCATCAAAAATACTGTAAATATTTTTTGCGGAGCCACCATTTTATTTCAATGTTTACATTTTGAAAGAGAGAGAAAAAAACAGACTTTTTAGTCTCAATCTATTGTGGAAATGCAATAAAATTGCATAAACTGCTAAATTCTACATTTTTTATTATATTATATGTATGTTCATAAACATTTGTTCATTCTGACCTAAGCATTAAGAGCTCTGTAAAAGGTCCAGAGATCCACTTAGGACTCCAGAGACACAGGCTGCAGACTCCTGGTCTAGTTTCTAGTTCAAACATCTTAGTATTCTTGAAATAAAACAAAGCTAACTTTCTAATAACTCTACAGCCAGATATGAGATTATTTTATGTCAATATTCTTAAATATAAAATAAAAGTACTAGTTCCACTGGCTGTTTTTTCACCCACTTGTAACGACAAATTTTCATGTCATAAGTGAAAAAACAAAAGTGAATGTTGACTTAAAGCCAAATCCTATATCTTGGTGAAAAGTTACTTGTAAGTTAGTTTTGTGTTATTTCTAGTGTCCTAAAACATTTGCACTAGAAACTAGACGTGAAATACTTGGTCAAATTTTGTGTTTTTGCAATGAATACAGAGTTTGGAGAGGGTGCTGGGAGTTTTCCCCCCGATTGAGAACACTTCTACAGTTGAATAACCAAATTTCTTTCTTTTCTTTTTTTTTAAGGTAGAAGATTTTTTTTTTTTTAAAGTTCTATGGAGCGCTCTCAAATTTCCTCCTGTGACAGAACGTCCGTCTGACGCATGAGAGGTAGGTGTGTTAAATCGGCGCAGCCCCTTCTGTATGTCAGAGCGTTCATAAATCTACGTCCAGCCAATGGGGAGGCGCGTGGTAATCCCAGCCGGGTGAGAAAAGACCCGGTCGCGAGTTCCGAGGATCTTTAATCTGCGGAGAGGAGACGGTCACGAAGAGTGGCTGCTGCTTCTGGGAGATGTCCGCTGGCTTTTGAGTAAACTTTCCTAACACCGAACCGCGTTCTGGATCTTTCTGTGAAGGGAAGCGACGCTCGATCCGCTGTCGTTTTAACTCTCCCACCACCATCCCAGCGCGCGAGAGGAGTGCTCGTGCCCCGCAGCAGTGTCCATCGACCCGCGGTCGTCATGTCGTCCGGTGATACCCCGGAGCAGAGTCGGCGGCTCAGCGTCCTGTCTTGGGATCAGGTGCGCCGCTTGGACTCCATCCTCGGGGAGAGCGTTCCCATCCACGGCCGCGGGAACTTCCCCACGCTGTCCGTGAAGCCCCGGCAGATCATCCAGGTGAGTTTGTGTGATTTTTAGGCCCGAGCAGCTAAGCGCTGC